>NW_026898751.1:0-58141 GCF_033153095.1 Gastrolobium bilobum
TTTAAGGACATAAAAGCAAGAGAAATTATTTGATGTAAGATGGGTTACTGTGTTGCAAAAATAATTTCTCTACATTCTGTGTACTCTTACATCTAAAATTTCTTAAATTCTATACATTTGCAGGATTATCTTCAACATAAACGCCTAAACACTAAAATTGCGGGGTTACTAAGTGCAGGAACTGCATACCTTTTTTTTTTTTTTTTTGGTATAACCTCAGGAACTGCATACTTGTAGAGTCTTATAAATGGAGAGTTATCCACGAAAATATATAACCTAGAGTTGTAGACACTTTTTTTTATGTCTTAGTCACTATTTTCAACGCAGCTTTATCTAATGTATTGTCAAGAGGTCTTGCAATTATTTCTTGAGTTATTATTTGTTTCATCAACTATATATAGTTTTAATTTATCCAATTTTATCTCTAAAAATATGCAAATTATATGTTAATTATTTTTCAAAATAGGTATATATTTCAATTCAAATTATTTTTAATTCCAGAATGTATTTTTTCAAATAATTTAAAAAAATAATAGTCTATGTATGATTACGTTAGCTTATTTTTGTGTTTGAACAATTTATAATTAAAATCTCATTAAGAGAGTTTTTCTTTTTTTAAATTAAGTTTTGATTAGACATATTTTCCTTTCAATTTATCATACAAATTTTTTTTACTGAAAGAGTTAAAAAAAAAAATTCTCAAAAAAAAAAGAAAAACTGAATATGTACTAAATTGCTTGTTAATAAAATTCGAATGCGTGTTAATCATTTTTTATTATTACTTTGCCTGTTACTACAAATACAAAAAGTTTCAAGTACTACTGATCAGCCAATAGTCACCAGGACATAACAGAAACGATTGGTCACAATTTTCTTGATTGATGAAGAACACTCACTATACAATATATTGCAAATGTTGTAGCTAAGTTCCAGCCTTGAGTGGAAAAATTAAGTCTAGTTCGCATGGAAGATGAACATGTCAAGCAAAGCTTCTTGCATGCCAATTGAACATTATGTAAAATGAATATCTATTATCAAGAGATAAGGAATAGAGAATTCAGAACTCACAAGTGATTTTTATAGGCTGGCCTCAAAATAAATATTTTTCCATTGATAATAAAACTAACAATACAAAAGTATTATCAAAATCATATGCTTGTACATTTATTATATAACGAAGCTTCAAATTGGCAGTAGAGAGAGGAAACAAGTTTCTCAAGCTAGTGCAGCATGAATGGTAGATACAAGAATGCTAAGAGTAAATACTAAATAGAAAATAGAAAAACAAAATAAAAAAAATATAAAGAATCCTTCACGAAAGTCTCAATATCTATCTCTTTTGGAAGTTGAAAGCCTTGATTGCAACAGCAAAAGTAAAAGCAAAGAGAAGGGCGATGCCAGGAACGACAACTGCACAAACTCCAATGAAGTCATGTTTGAAACCATAAAATTCTTCAAGGAAAGCTTTCACAGACTTTCCATTTTCAGATTCCATTCCTGTAGTTATATCTCCAAACTGAGATGCAATCAATCCATATATTGTCCATGCCACCGGACATGCCCAATAGTACCATCTCCACCACACTGGGATGCTCTGTTAATGTAACAAGAAATTGTTTAGTGAGTCAGCATAAATAAATATACATTACATTATTATATTACATAAACATGTTCCATCTCCATCTATTAATCATGCATTATTAATTCATATATAGTTTGGCAACACTTACTGGTCTTGCGACGATAAATCCTGAGAAGAGATTCCAAATTGCATAAAATGCAGCAGCCACAATGGAAGCAACATGGTGATTTGGTGTCACTGCCACGGACATCATGCCGTAGAACGTGAAGTAGCACAATGTGAAGAACATGAAATATAGAAACCAAAAGAATTTCTCTGCAGTCCAGTCAAATCCCATCATAGCATAAACTATGAGTCCATATGTCACTGCTTGAGCAAAAATATAAGGCAACTCTACTAGAATCTGTGACACAAAGGAATGAGTTGTGTTAACAATACAAGCTGAAGTACTAATAATGAAAATGTTAGTAAAACTAATAATGATAATGATTTTAAGTTACCTGTGAAAATGCATAGGGTAAGGCAGAATACATTCCAGCAGCTTTTTCTCTATAAAACACAGTTCTTTCAACTGCTACCACTGGCTGTACTGATGAAGAATTCTGTACCCCAAGGAAGAGAGCAGCGGTCGACATTGAACCCACCGCATTCAACAGGTCTTGTCTATTTGAGCTGTCGTAATGTAAGTCACCAAACCACATGGTATCATTATATATTCAGAGTGGAAATCAAATAGGAAGATTACATAATCTAATATGAATATTTTGTGACTCACTGTTTGCCTCCGAGGTCCCAGAACATTGTTCCAAACATCAAGGCTATGAAAGTAGTGAAGAAATATCTCACAGCAGTGTATGGTGGATTGCGCCAGTATGAATAACGCTGTTTCCACAAGCAAGCCTGGCATTGGACCCAGAATGACTGTGAGAATTGAGTAGGGAAATGAAGATCCTTTGAACCAGGAGCAGGTTGGCCCAGTTCTTGTATAAGCTGCTTGTTTCTCCTGAAGAGCCATGAAATGGAAAAACAATTTAAGCATTTTGTAAATCAAGGAAACATTTATACATGACAATAGCTAATATATATATGCATTAGCTTACCTATATAGATCAGAATTCTTGTATAGGTCAGTAAAATCAACACCTAAATTGAGTTCTTGTGCAGTAGATGTAACTTCCAACATCCATGTTGCTGGGTTATATCCGTCTTTGATTTTACTCACACCCTCAATGCTCTGGACAATGGAAATTATTGGAAGACTTAAGTAAATACAACAAAATATTATAGTCGTTCACTTAGGTTAATATTGAATGTAAGTAGGATCCTACCTCGAAATACTTGATCAAATGGGTAGAATGACGACCAAGTGGCCCAACATATATTTCTTGTCCTCCACGCTTCATCAAGAATAACTAGAATCCCATATAATAATATATATGTCAGATTCAAGTCTAATTAATGGAGAAAGAAGGAAAATATAAAAGTAAAACACAAATTCATTTATCATTATCACCACTCGCTCACTAACCTCATCAAAAGCTTCAAATATATCAATGCTAGGCTGATGGATGGTGCAAACAACAGTTCTTCCTGTGTCCACAGTGTTCCTCACAGTTCTCATAACAATGGCAGCAGCTCTCGCATCTAACCCAGAAGTAGGCTCATCCATGAAGATTATGGAAGGATTAGCCACTAATTCAACTGCAATAGTGAGCCTCTTGCGCTGTTCAGTAGAGAGACCACTCACACCTGGCAAACCAACCAACGAGTTCCTCAATGTTGTAAGCTCCACCAGTTCCATCACTTCCTCAATGAACATCTACAACCATTTGTCAAGTTTGAACAATCAGCCTCTAAGTTGAGAAAGCCAGCAATCTCAATTAAATAAATAGCTTAAAATTTTTCATTATGCATGCTACAAGTACTAACCACTAACTAACCTTTCTGGTACTGGAATCAACTCCTGAAGGTAAACGAAGCCATGCTGAGTAGAGCAAGGACTCGTAAACTGTAACATGAGGTGAGTGGATATCATTCTGCTCACAGTAACCAGAGATTCGAGCAAATGTTTCTTGCTTCTTAGGGTACCCAGAAACTTTTATGGTTCCTTCAATATATCCACCGGTTTTCCTACCAGCCAGAACATCCATCAGAGTAGTCTTGCCAGCTCCACTCACACCCATCAAAGCTGTGAGAACACCTGGCCTGAATGCACCGCTGACACCCTTCAAAAGCACTAATTTGTCCTCTTGTACACCTTGTTCTTTCATTTCCTGCCACAGTTGAAATCAAATGAGTGAGGTTGATCTCATCAAATTGTTTTTTATTCAAGCAGAGCTAAAATAGAAACACTGCTAGAAATGCAAATGCTAAATTTATAACATACCTGTGGCATGTCAACAGAGTATATGATATCGTCAAATGTGATAGAATGTGGTTCAAAAGGAAGAACCATTCCTTTTTTCTTTCCGTTGCTTGACTCAACAACAGAATCACCTCTTCCTGAACTTTCTGCATCACAATTGAAAATAATGTTTAGCGTTGTCTGAAGGAATATTATGAATTACTAATCAACTTTTGCCAATGAGTGTTAAAGAATGATATAAGCAAGATAGCTCACGTATGCGTGGTAATTCAACTTCTTCTACGGTTCTGTCATCTGATTCTTCAGTTATATTTGCTTGTGGCTTTTCAAATGCTGCACATTCAAATGCATATTTATCAATAAAATCTTGTATCATTATCACTATAAGAATTTTACAAGCACAACTAATCTCAAATGATGTGAAAAATACTCACGGCCGAGGACCTCAAGAGCCAGACCAAACAAAGCGTTGAAAAGGAACACAAATCCAACCGATGCCCCAAGGCCTAACCAATACCAATATGCATCTGTGAAGAATCCACGGGTATCCAGAAATACAGCTCCTAAATCGTAGGTAGACTGTAATTGGAGAGCAAATAAATAAATTAGGCCTAACTAAATGTTTCTTACTCTTAACCAAAAGTAGATTAGATAAATTATAGAGTTGCAAGTTCAAGAAATTACGTTGTGCCAATTGTTCCCGAGATATTCATTGACCATTAAAGCATGTTGCCCATACATTAAAGGTGAAATCCAGTAACCCCAAATCCACCAGCTTTTGATATCCTCTGTTTCATTGGCAATGAAATGCAAGAACCATCATTAGCTAAGGATTCAGTATGTGATAATTGCAAAATATATTATTATTATTATTTTATTGCTGACTTGTGTTGTGATGTTAATTGAACTTACTTCTTGAGAGAATGAAGCCACCCAATGAAAGAAAAGTGAGAACAGCAAAGGACCCAAATGTGTTAGCGACAATCATGTTTCTACCAAGTGCTGCAATGGCTCGGAATAATCCAGAAGCCATCTGACTGATAAATAATAGCACAAGGTACTGCTTGAAGAACCTGCAAGAAATTCAAGACCTCACTTCATAAGTATTAAGTAAAAAGCAAGAACTGGCATTCACATCATGCCACTAACAGATAAAAGTAGCTTCTTTACCTTCCAACATTTGGATCAAATCCTATACAATAGTAGGTTAGAAATACCCAAACAGCAACTTCCACTAATGTGACGGGAATCTTGAGAATCCATGAAGGAATAGCATATGCCCATGAGGGATAAAATAGAAGGTCCCGTTGCTTGTAGAATACAGGAAGCTTAGCAATGGTCATAGAAATCTCAGCCATTCCATTAAACATAACAGTTACTAATGTAAAAAAGAGAGCACCAGCATAAACACCGGCATCATCCTGATTATTACGATGCATCTCAGTTCGTAGAAACAGTGTCAATGCTATTAATGCCATGACGGTAAGCTGAAAAGCACCAAGAGCAAAATGATAAGTCAAAATCATGCATATGAAATAATTATATAAATATGAAATTAATATAGCATCTATTTATATAAGTGGGCTAGATAGAACGAACCTGGCATAGCTTGAAGATGTAAACAAATGAATTCCTTTTCATAAGCAAATACTCTCTTGCGAAGTTAGCCTTTAAGAGCTCCTTCTTGTTAATACCATACTTTTCAGTGGTTAATGCAGCTGGGTGGTTCTTAGACTTATCAAATGGAACTGCAAGCTCATCTCCAAGTCTCCTACCAATATGGAATGATTGAAATGCCTCAGCAAATTGAGTTACGGTTACAAATCTGTAAGGTTCATCTCTGCGTGCCCAATACTGTGCTTGGTCCTTTTTCGAAGTAACTTCTTGAAGGAAGTCAGCAACACCTTTCCTCTCAGGACATTTGAAACCCATAGATTCGAAAAAATCAAGAACATATTCACGAGGTCCTTGGTACACAATTTGGCCATCAGAGATTAAGATAATGTCATCAAAAAGATCATAAGTCTCAGGTGCTGGCTGGAGCAGTGATATAAGTGCAGTTCCATTAAGAATGTGAACATATTGCCTCAGAGAGCTCACTATCTGAAAAGTAGTGGAACTGTCCAACCCAGTTGAGATTTCATCCATGAATAGAGCATTAGCTGGTCCAACAAGCATCTCTCCTGTGGTAACACGCTTCCTTTGTCCACCAGAGATCCCACGCAACATTTCATCCCCCACCATAGTATCAGCACATATATCCAACCCCAAAATCTGCAAGATTACACATTAAATAACTAAATACCTTGGCTTTCATAACAAACATCAACGCATGACATGACATGTCATGACAGAACTAATTAACTAAGCTAAATTGAACCTTATTTTAGTATTACCTTTAGTGTGTAATCGGTTACTATGCTTGACTCCTGGCCTGCAGTTGCAGTTGCCTGTTATATCAAAAGACAATCAGATGCAAAGATAATATATGCATAGCTATTTTTTTTTTCACTTAAATGAAGATTGATAATAGCTTCTTTATCTCACCTTCATGTAGAAATCAATATCAGCATCAGGCTTGATATTAGCTGCTTTCTCTCTTCTTGACAACTCAGATAACATGTCTGTTTGGATCCCAAGAACAATAACCAGTCAAGCTCAGGCTACATATATCCCAAATTAGATTTTGAAAACATTAGGCAGGTGTTAAAAAATGGACTAACCATAACGTGATCCGACTCCTTGGCACCTTGCTGAGAAAGCCAAGGTTTCCCTCACAGTCATTTCTCCAATATGAACATCATGCTGGCTGATGTAAGCAGCAGTTCTCTGAGGTACAAACTCGTTCATTTCATGCCCATTATAAGTCATTCTCCCAGATACCTGAAAGACGCATCGGTATCCAAATTAGGTTGAAAAAAGAAAGAAAGAAAGAAATATAGTATGTTTGTCAATTAACAAATAATAAATATTTAAGGGAAATGCCTTTCACCTGAAGACTTGAATCAAGTTTTCCTGACAAAGCCAAAAGGAGTGTGGTCTTTCCTGAACCTGGAGGACCCAAGAGCAGTGTCATCCTGCGAGGTTTGACGATGCCGCTGACATCTTTAAGAATAGTGACATGTTTCTTTTTGCTCGGGATGATATGGAGCAGATTCAGCAAACTCTGGAAGGGCCAAACATAGAAAGATTGTGAGACTAATTAATTGCAAAACAGAACAAAGAAACAAAAAAAGATTAAAAAAATAAAATAAAATTGATGAAGTAGAATATGCCTCTCCTTACCTCAATAACGTTAGTAGCAGAGTTGATGAAAGTGGGCAAAGATCTGCTTCCGACAAAAGCCTCAGCCTCAATATTGAGGTGCTCATATCGAACTTCAATTGTTGGAATATCAAGCCCAACTCTGCAAAGATAAAAATAAAATAATGAGCGTGAAGAGATAAAGGAACTTATTAGAGATCATAAGATAAGATATTATGAATGAATGAGTGAGTAAATTAAAGTGAGAAGAATGAAGGAAGGAAGAGGAGTGGATCCTTGAATTTGATACCTATCAACTCGTTCTTTGAGCTTCAGCAAGAACTTCTCATTGTCCTCTTCAGCTACTTTGACCAACCTCTCAAGCAGTTTCTGTCTCTCTTGAAAACCAATATCAGTGACATCGATTTCATTGGCGGCTCCATGTGAAGCGGTCAACAACCCTTTCCTGAGACGGTTGTAAGTGGGAAGCTTTTCAAGTGCAGCCCATTTCAGAGCTTCTTCGTCGTTCTCTTCACGCGATGACCGTGAGAATACCTCAACGCCACTGTTTCTCCAAACTGTTGAACTTCTTGCTCTTAAACTATTACTTGCTCTGTATATATCATTTCCCTCCATTGTTGCTCTTTCTCAACAACAACAACCCCACCACCTTGTTTCTTCTTCTTCTTCTTCTTCTTCTTCCTCGTCAAGGCTCAAAATGAACACACAGATTTTTTTCAACGATGCTTCTTTGTAGAACCCCCCCACACAAATAAGCGAAAGAATTAAAGAATGTAGAAACCAAATAAAAAAGAAGAGAAAATGTGCTCTTTGGGATGGGAAGTGTGTTTTCAGCTTTCTGAGTTTGGAATGGAAAAACATGTCTCTATTTATACCGTTGATTCCGAAAACAGGCGGCTATTGAAGAGTCAAAGAATGGAATCACGAGGTTTTTATTGTTATTTTTAAATAAGAAAAACTAATTTGAAAGGGAAACTTCCATTCTCGAATGGTCAAACAAGTAGGCCTACTCGTTTTGTAATAACTAATAATAATGCAGCAATGGGAATAGAGAAAATAAAAAATAAAAAATAAAAAAATAAAAAAACAAAAGAAGACCATTTAAAAAGTTACGACTTACGAGCTTAAAAAATAAAAAAAGTTAGTTAGGAGTTTGCTTGACCAGTACGGCAATAAAGTATCCCACACGAGAGGGGAAATATTTGTAATATTTAGATTAAACACTCTTTTTAGTTCCTGTTAATATCTACGAAGTCCTTTTTAGTCCCTAGAAATAAAAAATGACCAAATTAGTCCCTGAAATTACAAAAAAAGGACCATGTTAGTCCTTATGTCAACTCCCAAATATATAGAGTGGCCCTTTCTTATACTTTCAGGGACCAATTTGGTCATTTTTTATTGCCAGGGACTAAAAAGGATGTTTACTCTAATATTTATTTTCATATTAATTTAAGGAAAAATTATTTATGGGTTTAAAGAATATAAACTCATATTCTTTCACCTTTTTATAATTATGTATTTTAGAAAATACATAATTATAATATTGAAAAAAGTATATGTCATTTTAAATGACACAAACTTAGGTCCTTTTAAGAGAAAGATAGACAGAAAAAGGTGAGACTCAAACTTTTTTTTTTCGAGTGGAACTCACACCTCATTGTGTTTATCTCTCTCTTAAAACTACCTAAGTTTGTGTCATTTAACAGGACACATTTTTCCTATAATATCAAAATTATTTTTTTCTCTCTCTTCATAAACTTTTCATAAATTTGTCGGCTGACATCGAGAGAGAAAAAAACAACTTTCATATTATAACTATGTACTTCCTGAAGTACATAACTATGTACTCCCCTTTTAGACTTTAATAAGTCGGGTTTAGCAGCAGCTCGACACCTTTATAGTAGTCATCAAATTTCCTTACTAGTACCGGCTTAGTCATCATGTCGGACCAATTGAGGTCGGTGTGCACTTTGGCGAGTTTGAGTTATTCATCTTCCACCACATCCCAGATCCAATGATACTTCACATCAAGGAACAGTGACCAAAATGCCACTGTTCCCCGACTTTTTTCCCTAAATGACAAGCCAACAGTGTTAATTCCCTATATGCCACGTGGGCAAGTTCGTTACTTCGGGTAGCGAACTTAGTTACAATTAATGCACCTGCACGTTTCCACCTGCCACACCACGTGGCAGACATGCAACGAAGTTCGTTGCCCGCCCTAGCGAACTTCGTTGCATGTCTGTCATGTGTCATCGTGGCAGGTGGAAACTGCAGGTACATTAATTGCAACCAAGTTCGCTACCCGGAGTAGCGAACTTGGTGTCCAGCAAGAACGTGACACATCAGCAAATTGAGTTCGCTACAGTGCCCAGCAAACTTGTCCACGTGGCATATTGAAAATTAACACTGTTGGCGTGACATTTAGAAAAAAAAGTTAAGAAACAATGACATTTTTGTTACTGTTCCTCACATCAATGTGTTTAGTGTAATAGTGATAAATCGAATTCTTCGCAAAATTAAAAAAGTAGGTTAGGAGCTTGCTTGACCAATACAGCAATAAAGTTTCCCACACGAGAGGGAAAATATTTGTAATATTTATTTTCATATTAATTTGAAGATGCAAGAGAAGATCAAATGATGATAGTTCACTTGAGTATTAGAGCTGAACAGATGAGGTAAGAGTATGAGTTCGATCATCCTCAGTATATCTTTGGAAGAGATTTAAAAACTTTATCCTAGATTCGCCCGACAGAATTACTTCCCGTGAAGTTTTTTTGAGATTTATATATATATATATATATATATGAGGAATGATATTCTCACTACCAAAATTTTTCACTACCAACTTACTACCTATCTAATCACCATTAGATTAACATTTTCTCTCTCTTCAAATTTTTTTTAACATTCTCTTTCTTTGATCCAATGGTGATGGGATGGATAGTAAATTAGTAGTAAAATAATATGAGCAGGACGTCAGTAGTAGTTTTTTTTTTAATTTTAAAGAAAATAAATGCTTGAAAGTTAGAATTTCACTTGTGTATTTTGGTTTTGAGTCTTCACGTCCGAAATTTTGGCAACTAGAACGATCAGAACCTTCAATTTTGACTTCTAGATTAATAAAAAAAATTAAATATAAGACCAGTCAACAAAATTGATCAGCTCCTCTTTTCGTTGAAAGGAACTTTGGACCAATAAATATTCAACTTCTAGATAGATAGTAACTAGAATACAAAAAGATTACAGTAGTTGTGCTAGTAGAAATTTTTTCCTTTTCTTTTTTAATTTTAATATATATATATATATATATATATATATATATATATATTTATATTTGTCATTGTTAATCTTTATATATGCGATGATTATAATTTCAATGATTAATAATTAATTAATAAATATATTTGCAAATATTACAACTATAACATATATAAAAATTAATGATTAAGATGAGGAGTAAAAAATTTTATTTTTATATCGGAGTAGAAAAAATCCTTGCCGAAATTCAATAACCTGTATGCAAATCTTTGTCAAAAGGAAAAGTTTGTAAAAGGCTAGAAAAACTCAAAGGTAAGTTTTTATAGGGTTCCTAGGTTCTTGGGGTGTCAAAGGAAGTTTTTGTGTATATCCTATATATCCACAATAACTCAATAAGGATGAAGTCAGAGGTATTTTTTTTTCTCCTTTGAAAAATTAAATACCCAATGCTGTCGGCGTGAGGTTATTTTAATAAGTAGGTGTTGCCATGATGCAAGAGAATTATTGAAGCAATGCCTTTTGGAGTCCAAACCTAAAAAAGAATAAGAAGTAAGAACTATCCTAGAGGACCTTTAAGTTTTAGTTTTCAAGCTTAAAAAGTTAATATAATCATCAAACAATTTCAACTTTATTTTCGAAGCTTTTAATTTTTATTTTAACTTTAAAGTAATTTTTAAGCTTAGAACAGATCATGCTGTAGGAGATGTTGAGACTTGATAAATTATATTGTCTATGAAATAATGTGTGATGACCTATAATGCACCGATATTTTAAAAAAACTTGAAATATCATATCTGACTCTCGCCAATACTCTGATACGCTCCAACATTTATAATATTTAAAATTTTATTACATATTATAACAAAAATTGATCGATATTTTACCAAACTAATATAATAAAAAACTAAAATGAATAGCAAATAAATCTCACTGTAGTGTATAAGATATTTTCAATTTAAAAATATAATAGAATATTTATATCTTATGGATTTTTGCAAAATTGATGGATATTATACGTTTTTTTTATTAAGTTATTGAATATTAAATATAATATACTATAAATAAATTAAAAAATTATTTAATATCAAAATGTATTATAACGTATCAAAATCTAATATTTTTTAAAATTAATATATTAAAATTGTATCTCGTGATTACAGTTGTAGGAATTCTTGTG
Source organism: Gastrolobium bilobum (assembly GCF_033153095.1). Lineage (NCBI taxonomy): Eukaryota > Viridiplantae > Streptophyta > Magnoliopsida > Fabales > Fabaceae > Gastrolobium > Gastrolobium bilobum. Next base: position 11,650 of record NW_026898751.1, read on the forward strand.
AATACTGAGTTAAGAAAGCGGACCATGCTTCTTATTACGGCCTTTCTGCATGGATGCCATTTTCAATACCCCATGAAGCGCCACTGTCAGCCTAATTCAGCATTTAGTTTGGGCCAGAAATATTTTAGCCCAACTCACATAATTTGTCGTGCTATTGGCCTGCCCAATATGGCATGCGCTGAATTATGTTGCGTTATAAGTTTTGTTTGACCATTTTAATGATACTTACTAATAATGCTCAGAATTGTTGTAACTCTTGTTAATTCTTTGAATGGTAAAGTTTAAATATCTTTCATGTGTTTCTCTTTAATCACTTACTTTCTACTCTTTTTTTATCACTCGAATCTTTTATGATTTTACTACGACTTACTTCTACTATAATTATCTATTTATTTGTTAATTAGTATATGTTTTTTAGAATAAAATTGAAATACCTTATTTTGTCATGTGTTCGAATTTTCCTTCACTCTTCAATTTCATTGTTTGGAACGAATATCTATTAGGCTAAAGATTTCATTTTTTATTACATTTAAACAAAAAATAAATAAATATATTATAAAAAATTTATGATTACATAAAAATACTTAATTCATAATAATATAATAAATCTTGCACACATCTACTTACTAAAACTAGTTCCCTTTATAAAATCATTTGATTTAGTTTTAATTTGAAGACTCTACCTGAGATTATTTGTCAAAGCTCTTGATATAAAGACCCCTAACTGGTAAATCTTAATTAGAGATTTAATTTAAGGATTTAAATGTCATAATTAGATTCATAACGTGATTTTGAGTATTTTGATATGATCATGACTAGGTCATGAATAGTGCTTTATGTCGGATGTTCTGCATTATTGTGTAGCAATTGGTGGAGCTTAAAATGAGCAAAATGAGTTTAGAGACCTAATTTGGCAATTCTGATGCCAGATATGAGTTCAGAACGAAAAATTGTATAGTCTGACACTTTCCGTGAAAATCTCATGAATAGTGTTTTGCCGGGTATTTTGTACCGCTGTTTAAGCAACCGGTAGAGTCCAGAATTAAATAATTGATGAAATAAGATTAAGGAAGTCCAATATATGCCAAGCAAGTCATGTTTAGACCAAAAGTATTAAGTTTGTAAGTTTTACAATTTTGTGTGTAAACAGTGCACAGTAAGTGATTCACAGTGCATTTCGTCAAAAAATGATGCAGAAATCATACGATGAATTAAAAATACTATTCCTTAGGGAATAAAAATTAATGTAAGTTCAGAAAAATAAAAATATGTCTGTAGCTTTAAGTTAGTTCCAGGTCAATTTAAGTGAAATTAAGTGAAAGGAAAACAATCGATAAAAGATTACACATCATTATAACTTAAGTTTTCCAAAGTTCACTATTCATTTTCAGCACCCACCTCGTCTGTCTCTCCTGGCAGAACCCTCCTCCATGGAAGCTTGTCTTCAAGCTTTTTTTCCTTTGATTTCTCACTCAAAGAATCACCAAAATACAAAGGGTTATACATGAAACTTTAAGTAGAAATCGTGGTGAATCCATTCCACCCATTTGTTTGGACTGAAAAGGCTTGTGTGAAGAGCTCTCTCCTTCTCAAATTTCGATCACTATTCATCCTAGAGAGAGAATTGAGTTTTTGGGTGGAACCAAGCTTGAGTTTTGTTCTCCAAGCCTTGTATAGATGATTTAAGGTAAGAGATCTTCATTCCAATGGTTTAAATGTCATGATTTAAGTTTTGAATATTATGAGCATATTTTGTGGAAAGTTATGAAGTTGGAAATTTGAAATTGATGATGAATTAATATGGTTTATGATGCTATAGTGTTAAATAAGCATGAATGTGTGTATAAAAATTGAAAAAAATCCCCTTGGCTTTCCTCCCTAGGTATGACCATGTTGTGATAATAGGGGTTTATGTGCAAAAATTAAATTGCTTGGTTTGTGAAGGTTGTTATGATAGTGTACGTTGAGGATTAAGTGTGAAAGTGAGAATATAAAGAGGTACATCCCTTGGAAATATCCTTGGAGCTTTCGGCCATTATAGTTCCAATGAGGGATGATTGTGTAAAAATTACTTTGATGATGTGTTTAGTTTCCAATGCATGGCATTGGTATGATTTTGAAGTGAAATGGCTTAAGAAATAATGAGAGACATCTTGGCTCTTTTGTATATGTTTCATTGGCTTTGTGAACAAAAATAGGTCAATGTTGTTAAAAATTGTAAAGTGTATTTTAGAAGCTTGGTTGGGTCATTCTAAGACCCTATGTAAATATGAAATAAGGTGGTTGCTTGTTGTGTGAGTAATCATCCTTAATTGGTCTAATAAGAGAGCTTAAAGATTGTGGTCTAGACTTGTGAACTAGCATATGATTGGCATCAGTGTTAAGAAGTGAAAGTAAACAATAAAGTGTATGTCTTGTGAAATTACTTGGCATTTTAGCATTTTATTGAGTTTTGTTTTGGATTCTTTCTCTAGGTGTGCCTAGGGACTGAGAGTCTTTGGATTCCTTTGGAGCTAAATAAGTAACTTGTGTTATGAGTGAGCAAATTGGTAAAACTTCAAGAGGTAAGCTCTATGTTTAAGGAGTCTATTCCTACTTGTGTGCTCCACCATGGTTAGTGGACTATGGTTGGATTGTATGATTATATTTGATGCTTTGTATAGATGTATTCATATAGAGTTATATGATAAAATGATATGTTTTGTTTTGATGTGACATCTGTAATGATCTTTGGCCATTGATTGTATTTGCATTGATGTCTGCTTGGGGTCCTCCCTCGGGACTGACTGTGTACACATCTGATATTTCTGGTTCCGCTTAGGGTCCTCCCTTGGGAACACGTACGTTGATTTCCGCTTGGGGTCCTCCTTTGGGAATGACTGTTTACGCCTCTAATAAGATATGTATATATGATTTGTTCAGTTATGATATCTGTTATATGATGTCTTGTATACTCTGTATCTGACTTTCATGCAGGAGTAGGCCCAGGGTATGGAGAATGCTCTATAAACCTGGAGCTTATTGAGATTTGTTATCTCATCCCTTTGGGAACATCATTTCAGGTGTTCATATTCCTGGTGAGCCCTCACGAGGCAGGGACACGACTCGTGACTAGAGGGGTTGCGACGGACCAGATTTTGAGTAGCTGTAGGCTGCTGATATTTTGGATTGTATTTATGTTGCTTAGTAGTTTATCATTTTGGGATTATGATGTCTGATCCATTACTTATATATAGCTTGTATATGTCTTGTACATGTTTTCAGTTTGATGCATGTACAATTGTGCATTCAGATATGTCTATATTATGATGTAGTATTCAGTTATATGTCTACATGTTGGTTATACATGCTAATAGACTTAGTGGTACGGAGCCAAGTTATGTATGAGCCCATGGATGGGTATGTTATCTGTGATGGACCTCTGGTATTCTGTAATTCATGGATTGTATAAACTATTTATCAGGATACCTTTAGAGTGAGATTTGCAAATCTCCAGTTGTCTAGTTTTCAGCCGTTACTCTGTCCAATTTTTGTCTCCGTTAGATGGAATGTAAACTTGAGAAGTATATATATATATATATCTATAAATATTATGTGAATTAGATGAAAGAAAAAGAAAAAGTTAGCTCGTATTTTCGTAAGTTAAGTCTTCCGCTGTTTATGTTTAGTATCATATGTGTGTTAACTGAACCGGCTCGAGACGGGGATGTTACACTTGAAGTGACAAATTTATTTAGTTCAAGTCACGTAAAATTATAGATAATAGTAATAAAAAATTACAAGGGAGATAAGTGATAAAATAATGTCATTTACCCTAAATATAATATACTTATTCATAAAAGAAAAATTATAGAAGAGGTAAGTAATCCCTCACCATAATATTTAATTAATTGCTTGTTATTAGGCAATTAATCTTATATGGGTGGTTTGAATTAGGTACAATATCTAATTGAATGAATTAGGGTCTCTTTTGAGGTAAAAAGTGCAATCAATAAGAATTTTGAGGTAAAAATGGATGTAGGCAAAATTATCCAAAATATAAAAGTAAAAGTAGAAATATTCTTAGAAAAATATTCCAGATCATTGGATAAAGTTTGAAAGAGAACGGAATTAAATAAATAGATAAGCTTTTAGCTCGTTAGAATTCATTTACCTTAGTTAAGTGTTAAAATACACAAATTCTTCCCATTTTTTCTTCTTCTTAGTCAAGCAAACCAAAAAGGGAGGAAAATAGAACCATTTTTAAAGCTCAAACCCTAGCTTCCCCATTTCTCAACCAAACCCATATGTTCCAAAGCCAAAACGTAGATAATTTTCTCCTCATTTCAAATCCTAGCTTAGTTTTGAGTGGAAGGCTTTGTGGAGAGAGATCCTTCCCTCCCAGGAATTCAAAAATCTTGAAGATTAGAAGAGTTTGTGGGAACTTCCTTCTATGGGAGCTTAAGGGACACTCATTTCTTGGTTGGGTGTTCTTTTATGGTAAGTTTTCACTCCTTAAAGCTATTTTCATGGAGGTCTTAAAATGGAAGAAGATGATGAATAATGTTTTGTGGGTTGCATGAATTTGAGTTTGATTGAGGCTTAGTTCCTTTGTAAATGTTGTTATGAATGATAAATAATTGGTAGAAATGAACTTAGATAGTCATTTGTGTATACCATGAAATTTGCAAGAATCTATCCTTGGTTTGTGAGTTTTCTTGCATTATGAGCAATGGTTTGGTTGGATGTTTGATGGTGTCTATTGTGTTGGTAGGATTGAGCCTTGTGGACCTTCCTTGATAGATCAACTGATGGAGGAAGCAATGGAGCTTGGTTTGGGTACTTGAATTATTTCAAGGATTGGTAAGTTGCCTAACCTTATGGTCAAGCATTGTGGTGCCTTGTGTGACAAATGTGAATGGAAGGATTCCTTTAGTTACCATGGGACTATTGAGAAATTGATAGAATATGTACCTTAATGGAGTTGTTGAGTAGGAAATATTGTTTTAATTGCAAGTGAAAATGAATTCTTTATTTATTGAATTCCGGATTTTGTTTAGGTAACGTTGGTGATTGGAAGGAATTATCAAGTTTCATACCAAGAAAGGTTGGTATGGATAAGTGAGCTAGAGGAAATCTTGATTGAGGAACTTGGTGAAGGACAAAGGTAGATTGGAAAAAATATAGGTAAACCTTTTGATCTTGGAGGTTCATCTCTCTTGTTATTCCACTATTGCTTTTATGGAAGTAATGATTAATGATTGGATGATTGAGTGATAATGTTAGTATTATGGTATGTTTGCATTCATATAGTATTGTTGTGTCATTGGAGAAAAGGCCAATGGACAAGCACTGGGGGTAAGGTTGTATGCTTAGTGGAAAGGACTAATATGCAACTGAAGCTTGTGCGATGATTTGATTGTTTAATTCTTTGGTCATTTGAATGCACGAGTATGCTGTAGTTAAATCATTACTGTTATTACCTCTGGATATATGATGTATTTCATGCCATGTGTATACTAACCCTTCATGCAGGAAGTGATCTCTGGGGTTGGAGGAATTCTCCAAGAACCCTGGGCTTATTAAGTTTTATCTCATCCCGTTTGGGGACTGCTATTTCAGGTATTAGCATTGATGATGCAGGTCGAGCAAGAAGCAAGAGGCCTGAGTAGTTGCCATATGATAGCATGTGATATGATTGTTTTGAAGTACCTCACATGTATTTACATTTGGTTGCATCATGTATTTTTGTAGAAAGATATGTATAGGATACAAACTTGGTAGTAATATTGTATTGGACTAACAATATGTATTTTTGGGGACTTAGACCATGATCATAGTCATTTTGTATCCTTGATGGTTGAAAGGAGTAAAATAGCTTTGATCATGTTTTTTGTTAAGGCTAAGTCCTGGAACCTTGATTATTACGTAATTATATGCTAAAGTATTATGAAAGGGCTTTCAAGCCTATTTTGATAACATGTGAACCTTAAAATTGTAAGGATTATGTCTTGTAGTAGTTACACAATATAATAGGTGAAAGAAAACCTTTGAGGTTGAGAATCAATGTAAATATAAGGATATCATGTCTTGTCATCCTTGTTAGATCGTCAATTTGTACCAAGGGTGTCTTTACGACCAATCATATATTAAATTTTTTATTTTATTTGAGACAATTTTTGTAGTAGGAAGATATTTTTCAAAACAATTCACCATTTTTCATATCCTATATGATAGATTTGGATCCTTTGGTCTTCTTGGAAGTTATATATCTTTCTCTTAGCTTTCCAACGAGATCAAAATTGCATCAATCAAATAAGTATAACCCAAGTTATGAGCAAAATACTAAAGTAAAGTGTAATCTCCAGACCCGTGGCACTATCAGCGCCAAGTTCGTTCTGTTGGCGCCACCAAGCAGTGGGTTGGCGCTATTAGCGCCAAAGTTGGCACTGACGGTGCCATAAGACAATGGGAAGGCAGTGTTGTGGCGCTATCAGCGCGGGACCCTGCGAAATTCAGTACCATTTTCTTCAAAAATTTATAACTTGAGCTACAGTTCTCCAAATTGAGCGCGGTTTGAACCCACACGTAGCTAATGAAGAGATATATAATATAGTGGGTGATGAAGACCATAGAGGAAGTATAAAATTCTTTGAGTAAATAAAAAGTGATGATGTTTAGTGTTGAGTATCAATAAAAATAAGTTTTTAAGCCTTGTTGGTCTAAAAGAACTACTTGGCACTTTATGGGAGCAATGTAGGCTTTTTGACCACTGTAGCCCTTTATTAATAATTATTTGCCAAATTGCCCTCGATTAGAAACTATTACAAAAAATTAACCTTCCAAACAAACATAACACCAATCTGCCCCTGTTTGACCGTTGACCACGAAACGTACCCGGGTACCCCACTCCATACCCGGGTATTTTTTTAAAAAATCAACCATACCCGGGGGTACTTGGGTATTGTTCTTCAACCTGGAATTTTTTTGAATTATTTACCCGGGTAGATTTCGCGAATAGGTTTTTTAAAAGCCCCAGCAGCCCCCATTTGGAAAACCCACAAAGGGTACCCAGGTAGAGAGCTGCTGAAGTGCGATTTCGTCCATTCTGGGAGCACGTTTGATCGATCATCTCAAGACTTTGTCATCATCCTTGGCGCACGGTATGGGTTCCTTCTACTGATTGAAATTTCAAGATATGTTATTTTTTTTCCGTTTGAATTTCTGATTCATTATAAAATTCGGCCTGACCTTGATGTAATCATGTTTGCATTTTAATTTATTGCTTTGCGTATTGTTAATTTTCGTTTTCAAAATGTATTCTGATTTGTTGCTAATAAAAACCCTAACCCTAAACCTGTTTATCCATATTCTCTGAAATTGATTTTTTTTAATTTTGTTTTACAGTGTGATTGCATGGAGGACAGACGCGCTGCGAAGAAGAGAGCGGTGAATACTGAAGGGAGGAGCAAGCACCGACATGATGTATCTTCCTCCTCTCAGCCCCAGGCTGTGCATCAGGCTCCAGACCTGCCGTTCGGATATTTATTTGAGGATGACGCTGGTGCACACGAGCGGTTTGTGAAGTTTTTCATGAGCCGAAAAATTTGTGAGCCGAAATCACTGGATTCGGCGTTCTTCAATTCGGAGCGGTTCGACATAGTCCCACTTCTTCAGCAAACACATTTGCTGGTGCTTGCGGAGATGAGGTGCCCGTACTCAGAGGTCATGGTGCGAGCATTCTACCAGAACCTGGGCTATGTGCATGGTGAGCTGACTTCCCGTGTATGTGGGATTGATATCATCCTTACTGCTCCTATATGGACAGAGTTGCTGGGATTTGACTTCGACGGTGAGACAGGGTCAGCACTATATGACGGAGACAACCATCATATATTTGGTGGTTATGATAGGGAGGCTGTTGTGGCTGAGACCAGGAGGGCAGATGCAGAGGCCGAACAATTTGCTCATTATCCTGTGAGCAATTTTTCTGTGTCTGCCTGCATACTTCATTATGTGGTGACCCACATTATTTTCCAGCGCCCTCATAATCATTCGAAGGTGCTGGAAGGTGACTTTGTGATATTGTGGGCCCTCCTTCACCATATTAAGGTGAACTGGAGGCACTACATATGCATCTTGATGTGGAAGACGACCAAGTCAAAAAAGGCTGAATTGCCATTTGCATTCCTGGTCCAGAAGATTTTGCACAGATTTGGTGTTCCTATGGCAACTGAGACCATGAAGACAACCACAGGATGGAATGCCATCTTTGGGGAGCGCCTTTTGAAGTAATGCGGGATTATGCAGAGCTCAGCAGGTGTGTGGTACTGGAAAAAGGCACCTGAACCACCAGAGGTCCCCCTTCAGCACGATGCTCAGATGGAGGATGCAGGTACAGGTAAATGTTTTTTGGATTTAGGGTAGCAGTAGGGTTAATGTTTTTGCACCATCCACATTTTAATGTCTACTTTTTATGATGTTGATGCAGGACTTGATGATGATGACTCAGATGATGTTGTCCATGCTGTTGATCCCACTCCTGCACGTTGCGGCCGCACACGGCGACCACCAGGTCCACCATCTCTTGAGGGGGGATGGACAACTCCTGAGGGAGGATGGACATTTGATTATGTGATGGCCTCCATGTATCGCTTGACATGTGGACAGGACGCCATGATGAGTGAGTTTAGGGGCTACAGACAGAGTACAAGCAAGTGGCGAACAACGATGGAAAGCAGGATGACACGCTTGGAGGGTGGATCAGCAGGGGGTCATGACATAGAAGATGAGGATGGCGATGATGAGGACGACGACGACGATGACCAGGATACACATTCGGATTCCAGGCAGTAGGGTTTAAGGTGACATGGCTGGGGTAGATTTGACTTATGTATTTTGTTAGGCTGTAAGTTGGATCTTAATGTATGTATGCATCCCATTTTTTGTGGTATAGGGTTTTATCTCATGATGTAATCATGTAGTTTTTTAAATATATGAAGAACCCAGTTATGAAATTTGGTGTTATGTGACTTGTACTGTATTTTCCAAGTTTTGAATGAATTTTGAAGTAAATTCGATGTCTATTATTAACGTGCATACCTCGTAATTTCATTCGTGCACATCAACCTATCCGATTACAGTATGTGCCCAATTCTGTGGTCAACAAGTCATCCTGTATCGTATTATCAAATAACAATCACTGAAATTGCCAAAAAAAGGGTTGATCAGCTGCTGAGTTAGCAAAACCAACTGGTCTACCCGGGTAACTCGTACTGGTTTACCCGGGTCTAATACGATAACCATATGTGACTCGTAATGGTTGTAATAGAACATGGTTTAGGTTCGTGGGATCGTTTAATACCATAACCAAATGGTACACATACGACCTGTCAAACGTACATTTCATACAACAAAAGACTTAAATGAAGCAAAGGGTAATGTCTACCATAACCATTACATTACACAACAATACAGTGGATGTCCTCTCACTATGAAAAACAATACATAAAAGCATAGTCATTACAAAACAAAGTCCTATATGATTACACGTAACAACGAAGGGTCATGTTTGTCTTAGCCTCGATGGACATGTACGAATGTTATGTCCAACTTGCTTGCAATGCTTACATCTGCTCTGACTGCTCGATGGTTGAGACTCAACCCAATCCATCTCATTCTGAATCCTTGAAGACTTTGGTCTTCCTTTTGCGCGTACCAACCTTACATCCGGAATTACAGTAGGCCCAACAACCGATGGAATCAACATTTCATTGCCAATAGGATACCAGTGTGCAGCATATACTTTAGTAATGGTTTGAATTTTGAAAACAGGATCCACATAATCATAATGGTTCAAACGAGCTGCCTTGCAAACTGCTAATACGTGGCTGCAGGGATACCTCATTTCCGTGAACCTACCACACTGACATTTATGATTGATTAAGTCCACTCTCATGGTGTCACTGACCTCGTGTGTAGATTGATTATAGGCATCCTCAACCTCAAACAATAACAACTGACTATCAAAAATCCTCACACGATAAGTGCCGGCCAATTCATCATTTTTTTGCAAAGCTGCCTCAGCCTTCTTTGAAATTATCCAGCCTTGTGAGACATCTTTTTCAATCTCTTCACGTCTCTTGACGAAATACTCAACGAGTCTACTGAATGTCATCTTAACCAATGCAGTGATAGGCAGATTACGTGCTCCCCGAAGCACCTTATTCACACACTCAGATAGGTTAGTTGTCATATGACCAAACCTAAGTCCTGCCTCATCATACGACCTGCATCATTGCTCTTTCGGTATCGCCTCCAACCATGAAGCAACTTCTGGATTGTTGTCGATGAATTCCTTGTATCTGAGATCAAAATTAATCTTTGAACATGTGTACCCTGCAAAATCATTAATGACATATGCAATTAGTGAGTTAAGATGACAAAATAAATATGTGAACCATTATAGGATACAGTACCTAATTTCATCAACGTCTTCTTCAATTCCACATTCCTAAACCTGGTATTGAAGTTGCTTCCAATGTGACGTAGACAAAAAACATGATAAGCATATGGAGGCTGCCACCCTGCGTGATCTTTGACCGCCCTTATGATGCTTCGATGACGATCAGATATTAGGCAAATATTGTGCCTATGTGTGACATGAAAACGTAAAAGGCTCAAAAACCAAGACCAATCTTCCAACTTCTCACCTGGAGGAACAACAACGAAGGCAATAGGGAGCAGATGTCCATCTTCATCCTGTGATGTTGCAATCAAGAGTGTTCCTCTGTGCTTCCCATACAGATGAGTGCCGTCAATCTGAATTATAGGCTTGCAGTATTTGAATGCTTCAATGCACTGGTGAAATGTCCAAAAAACCCTATGAAATATAGCTCTGTCTGTATAAACCCGACATTCGTCACAACATGGATTTGTATCAAGCTTGAACACAGAACCCACATTCACCTGCGTCATATACGTCAGCCAATTGGACAAGAATCCATAGGATTTCTCCCAGTCACCATACAACTTAACAATGGCTTTCATTTTTGCCTTCCAAGCCTTCCTGTACGTGATGTTGTATCCATATATTCCTTGTATCCTCTCTTGTATCAGAACTGGTTTTGTAGCTGGATCTTCCTTTAATATGTCTGTAAAAAAAAACACAACTTTACCATATTCTCAATTAGAAGATTCGTTAAGTACATGGTAGAATACATACTCATAATAGCCGCACAGATTACATCTGAGTCCAGCTGTCTATGATCTTGTGAAAGGCCTTGATTCAGGCATGTGTGATCTTCACCCCATTTACGGACCACCCAATTAGCTCCCTTCTTGGGCTTGATTGCCCTCATAAACCATGGACATCCGTCAGTATGGTTTCTACATTTCATAACAAATCTGGACTCGTCACTTTTTTTGACTATGGCTGTCCTGCGCCCCTTTATACAATGTATTTTCACAGCATGTTGCATTTGTGGTTTGGAGCCAAATTCTTGTTGCACAAATAATGGATCTCCTAACTTCCAACCTTCGTGCAAGTCATCATCCCCATACAGGATCTCCAACTCGTCATCAGGGTGCGCCCAATTAATGAATGAATAATGTTGGCTTTCATTCCAAAATGGCTCTACCGCAATCCCTGCATCTAAAGCTTCATTGATTATTGTCTAAATCAATATCACCGAATATATATAATTTATTAAAGCAAATGTGAAAATTTAATAACTTACCGCTACTAACAGGGTCAACATGAAGTGGTGAACTGACAGGATCAACATGAAGTGGTGACATGACTAGGGTACCCAGCTTTACAACGCTCGTGTCAGCGTCAAAATTTTCATCCACGTCAGTGTTAGACGAATCACCCTGTGGATTAGCACTTTCAGATTCTCCCTCATCTTCGCTGTCCACATACTCCTCATCTTCATCGTCTTCATCCTCATCCATTGTTACCTGAGTAGGTGCAGATGATCGTACAATTGTATCTTCTTGACCAATACAGTGCGCAGTGGTTGTATGCACCGGTAACGATGAAGACTGACCAGCATCAACTTCAACATATATCTCAATCATTTTTAATACTTTCCATCCAACATACGCATCTGTGACAAACTCCACATCTTCATCAGCACTGATATCGTTACCAATGTTGTATATTGTTTCCATATCCACAACAGTCTCTAACCTGGCTATCATGCGGTGGATGGAATGGATGCCTTCTGACCCCATTTTTTGGAGAATTCTCTCCTTCAGTTCATTGCATGTAGTGCCCACTTTCATTTTCATCGTTTTTGTTTTTCCTTCAAATCGGACACCGTTCGGACCTTCAAAATGTCTCCCATTGTAGTAAATAACTATAGGTACCATGATAGGACTTGAACTCATCTTTCACACGAAAATTTGGGTTTAGGTTTTGGGTTTGGATCTTGGTTCGGATTTTTTAACACAAAATGGAAATGTGGAGGTGTAATGCCAATGTCCTACCAAGATTAAGCTTTTTGAGATGATGAGATGAAATATATGTGTGATGTTTCGGAATAGAGACGTGAAGGGAAACTGATTTGGGGAAAAAAAACTTTACCTCGCAACAATGGCCGAAACCCTTGGTATTGGGTACCCTATTCGAAAAATCTACCCGGGTACCCCCTTACCTACCCGGGTAAATAATTCAAAAAATTTCCAGGTTGAAGAACAATACCCGGGTACCCCCTACATACCTGGGTATGGTTGATTTTTTTAAAAAATACCCGGGTATGGAGTGGGGTACCCGGGTACGTTTCGTGGTCAACGGTCAAACAAGGGCAGATTGGTGTTATGTTTGTTTGGAGGGTTAATTTTTCGTAATAGTTTCTAATCGAAGGCAATTTGGTAAATAATTATTAATAAAGGGCTACAGTGGTCAAAAAGCCGAGCAATGTATGACATGGTTAAATAGACCTTAAGTGTTCAACATATTGTTTAAGTTATGATTGTGTAACACCCCGTTCTAGAATCAGTTTGTTAGCATTACGTACGGCATTAAACGCAGTTACAATCACAACAATTGAATTAAAATACCGATGACCTTTTTTCTTTTTATTTATAACCGTTTTTGTTTAAAATTAATTTCGTACTTAAAACAATTCCCATAAATGTGATCATAACTTAAACTATATGTGGAACACCTATCGTAAGTTTTATTTAGACCGTACGTTGCTACCATAGTGTGCCAAGTAGTCCCCTTAGACCACCAAGGCTTAAAACTCATTTTTATTGTTATTCAACACTAAATACCTCCACTTTTTAGTTACATAAGAAATTTTATACCACTTATATGGTCCTCATCTTCCATTATTTTATAGATCTTTTGGTTAGCTACGTGTGGGTTCAAACCGCGCTCAATTCGAAACACCGTAGCTCAAGTTATGAATTTTCTAAGAAACGAGCGCTGAACCCACTGGGCCCGGCGCGATTAGCACCAGGAAACAGAAGCTTCCCAAACTTATGGCCCGAATGGCGCCGGGAATGCATTTTCTAACTGTATCTTGGCGCAATTAGCGCCACCACGGCGCTAATAGCGCCAAAGTTCTGGAGATCACACCTAGCCTTGGTATTTTACCCCTAACTGGAGTTATACTTATCCAATTGATGCAATTTTGGTCTCATTGGAAAGCTAAGAAAAAGATCTACAACTTCCATTAACACATAAGGGTCTAAATATATCATATAGGATATGAAAAATGGACAACAAGTCATAATATCCTTATATTTATATAATTCTCAACCCCAAAGGTTTTCTTTTACCTAATAGACATTATACAACCATTTCAATACATGCCTCTTGGCATTTCAAGGCTCACATGATATCCAAAGGCTCAATTAAATCAATTTACTTCAAAATGATTACATACCAAAGACTTAGAAATAACAAGTGATCAAAGTCCCACCAGGGCAATACAACATCAATGATCAACTTCTAAGTCCTATTTTCATTCATCTATTCCTAATGCATCAAAATATTTCAAATATCATCTATCATATGCAAGCTACTCGTGCCCTTTGCCTCGCCCAGTATCATCTCTGCTAACACCTGAAATAGCAGTCCCCAAACGGGATGAGATAAAACTCAATAAACCCAGGGTTCTTGAAGAATTGCTCCAACCCCAGAGTTCACTTCCTGCATGAAGGGTTAGTATATACATGGCATGAACTACATTATATATCCAGAGGCAATAACAGTAATGATTTAATTACAGCATACTCGTGCATTCAAATGGCCAAAGATTTAAACAATCAAATCATCACACACGCTTCAGTTGCATCTTAGTCCTTTCCACTAAGCATACAACCTAGCCCCTAGTGCTTGTCCATTGGCTCTTTCTCCAATGACACAACAATACTATATGAATGCAAACATACCATAATACTAATATTACCACTCAATCATCCATTCAATAACCATAACTTCCGTAAAAGCAATGGTGGAACAACAAGAGGGATTAACCTCCAAGATCCAAAGGTTTACCTCTTGATGCTTCTCCTCCTCTTGCAAGCTTTCTTCTAGCTCACTTATCCACACCAACGTTTATTGGTATGTCCACTTGGCAATTCCTTCCAATCACCAATACACTCTATTCAAGAGTGTGAAATCAATCAACATACATCCATGAATACCTCTACATTCATCAACAACATAGAAAATCCACGCTCCACCAACAAGCTTATGAACTTACCAAAAAACTAGCCTAATCAAGCTCCTTGAATTCCACCAATGCTTGATCACTCAATGTGGTTCACTTGCCTCAATCCTAGCAATAACATGGACACCATCAATCAAGGTTCAATAATGCAAGAAAATCCACACTTCCAAGCATAATTTCCCCCAAATATTGAAACTAAGCCAAATGACAAACTAACTTCATTTTTACCGTTTAATTATCATTTTCAACAACTTTTACAAAGGAGTTAAGCCTAAATCAAACTCAAACACATACAACCCACAAAACACTATTCATCATCTTCAACCTTTTTAAAATCTCCATGAAAGCTAGTGTTAAGGAATGGGAAACTTACCACAAAAGGTCACACAACCAAGGAATGAAAGTCTGTTAAGCTTCCTTGGAATGAAATGCCCTCAAACTACTTCAATCACCAAATGGGTCGAATTTTGGGAAGGAGAAATCTCACTCCACAATGCTTCCCACTCAAAACCAATCTTGGATTCACAAAGAGGGGAAGATTTGAAGCAAGATTGGCTTTGGAATGGAAGGATTTGAGTAAGAAATGGAGAAATGGTGGCTTAGGATTCCATTTTTGGCCTCTCACCCTCTCCCTCTCTGTTTCTGGTGTCGGGTAGGAGAAGAAGAAATGGGGTTGGGGTTCTAATGTTTTGCACTTAACATATACCAAGTTATCTCAACCAGGTATAAACTCATCTATCTATTTAGCTTCATTCACCTCCAAACTTTACCCAAAGGTCTGAAATATTTTTCTAGCAATATTTTAACTTTTACTTTTATATTTTGGGTACTTTTGCTTACACTCATTTTTATTCTATAATTTTCACTGACTGCACTTTTTACCTCAAAAGTGATCCTAATTAATTTAATTAGGCCTTTTACTTATTTTAACTCACTAACACATGCTAATTTACTTAATTACATGTAATTTACTATTTCATTAGGTTTGAGATATTATAGTCACCCCACCTTTTAGAAATTTTGTCCGCAAAATCATGAACATAACTATCCCTGAACTCATGCTACCGCCAGACAAACTCGTTCTCCCTGTTACCAAGTGGACAGGTCAGGCCTTTTGCCTTCCCACTGCACCTTGACCCTCAAAATAGGTTATCTCTCAAATCTTTGAACCTCTGAACTCATACAACACCTTTCCACAAGGTGTAAGCTTTTTAGCTTATAGGTAATACTCGATCTTCTCAAACCTATTATTTTAATCGTTCCGTCTGGTACGAAACCACAAACTATCATGGTCTTACATCATCAACATTTATTCATTTTTAATGTTGTTAACTTTCAAACTCCTCATCTTTAAGATGATCGTAAAATCATCACCAATTCCCAAATTGTGTGCTAACCCTTTCGCTGACACACAGTCCTTTAAAATAATTTTTTTTCTCAATGACCTTTTACATCTTAATTCACCTATCTACCAAATATCAGTTTCTTTTCTTTTCAAGTTCTACCGTCACAAGGGAGTTTACAATAAAACTCAAAATCTTTCAATTTTGTGAAGTAGTCATTCAACTATAATTTCAACTCTTTAAGTTCTCAATCTAATATTAGTCATTTTACTAATATTATCGTCTACATGTGCTTTAGTACATCAGTCTTCTCACTGATAATACCCTTTCCTATTTGATTGTACATCAATTTTCTCACTGATGATACCATTCCACTGAAACATCAGTGCATCAGCCCTTCCACTGATAATATCAACTACATTCGTAATGGACCATCAGTCCTTTCACCAATGACCCTATCAGTCCTTCCACTGATAATACAATCCTTACCTAAAATTTTACTTAGATATTAGTCCTTTCACTAATATTGTGCACCAATCATGTCACTGGCACGCACATCAGTCATTCCACTGATGATTTTATCAGTCCTTTCTCTGATTTCACATATCAGTCCTTTCACTAACATGGCACACCAGTCCTTTCACTGATGATTTTATCAGTCCTTTAACTGATTTCACATATCAGTCCTTTCATTTACATTGCACACTAGTCCTTTCACTGATGATTTTATTATTCAATGGTACATTAGCCCTTTCACTAACTATACCATCTTTTCTCTCACTTTATGAGTTACACTTAAGGAATCACTCCTTTTTAAAAAAATTTAATCTGGGTGCTTCCAAGAGTCACTACTCTTAGAAATTATTCCTTTAAAAAAGCCCCGTATTAACTTATTCTCTTGTTTAGAGAATTTCTTCACTAGTACTTCGCATCTATCTTATATGCAAATTCATGTAGCACAAGAACAATCAATTTCATATCATTATGCAATAGTCTTTTATTCCTTACCTCAGTAAGTTAACATACAATCGACATCACTAAGCATGTTACTTGATTACTTTACTCTACTAATCTTCACCCCTTTGTAGTTAATAGCCATAAGCTAAACCTAGATGTTTACCATTTGATCCATAAATATGACTTTTCATTTCATTACTTCTTTTGCTAAATCTAACTCCTGTGGTTATAGAGCCTATTCTCCCCATGATCAGACTAACATCAAATCTGTCAATTCAACGCAATGTGTTCACTCTTACAGACATTGCATACATCCTCAATATACATGTATTTCTCTTTATGCAACAATATGTCTATTATCACCACTCTCGATGAAAATTACCAACAAACATCACCACTCTAGGTGAGTGCACAATGAGCATTACCACTAATGCATCTAAGATCATCCTCTCAAGAACAACAGCCAAGGAAGCATCACATCTCAATCAAGGACTTCACACACGGTTCTACTTCGTAGAACTTCTTCTTTTCCAGAGTACCTACATGAGTTACACTCAAAGGAACTATTTCTATATAGGAAGCCTCAATTCTCAAACAAACCTAACTTACTATTACATGATATTACATCTTGTATTTTTAAATTAAGTACAATCATAATTATGCTTTAGCACTAGGTACCTCACCTATTATGCTACAACCAGGGCAACCTCGCCTTTTTATGTCACAAACAAGGCATATCACTTTTTCTACAATCGATAAGGTAACTCACCTTCTACACCTTAATCAAGGTCCACTCATATATCATGCCACCTCCTGAGCATAAATATGTGACTTAGTTTCCTCATTTCATATAAGGAATTCCATGTACACACGTGCAAATGGATTTACAATTCCATTATCTCAAGCTATATCTTCCAACCCTTGCCTAACTAGGTTGGCATAACCTATGCACAATCAAATTATGCTATCTCATATATTTTTTCTTACTTATTCCACCTCTTGGTGGTTTTAGAGTATAACTCCAATTGGAAAGACTTAAATCTTGCCTATAAGTCCAACGTCTCATCATAACGCAACCTAGATTTTATTGACCTGTGCACTCAGCACACGAATACCACCCGATGAGTCTCAACTCCAAGCAGTATCCACATAGGACTTCTAAGAGCTATACCTCTTAGGATACCATCCCCCAAAGGGAAGCTCATGCCGCAGACTATTGGCCAAAGAACTATCAAGCATAATTGCCTTTCGTGTACCTTGTACACAAAGACTATTCATTAAGTCTCAACTCAAACAAGTGTCTAAAGGGAACTCTCAAGAGACAACCTCTTCATACACATCCCTTCCAGGATAATTCCATATAATAACATTTTTCTATATCCAATAAACTTAATTAATCAAATCAGATTCAACTGACTATACCTGCAAGTATATCAATCTCATCAAGCAAAGCCCTAGGCCTTTAGCCATTAAAGGATTGCTCATACCATCATATCATTCCCCCAGGCTGCCGCGCCGTCACAAGAATACCTATGCAACCAGGTCATTCCCCAGGCTAGCATACCCTCAAGGGAATATCCACATGTTGCACTTTCAAAATGAGTCCCTTATAACTCGCCCATTTTCAGAAGCAATGAAACAAACATTATTCAAAAATACTACAACTACTACTACATGGTATCTATCATAATTTCCACATATAGCACTATCATAATCAATGTATACACATATATAATAGCACATTCACAAATTTCTTTCAAAGAACCTTACACAAGGTCTATCCACCCAATACAACAATTGATTTTAAGTGTGCAACCTAAATCATTACAACATTTAATCTTGATACCTTTGCTATCAACAATATTTTCAGTATTCCATTATCCTTCGAGTGTATCCCAATGTTCACCATAATTATACAATCGTCGTACTAAGAACGAGTCGGCCAAACTCATACTAAGCATCTAGCAATGCATAATCAAGTCAAACATTAGGAATCATCGAACAAACTTTGTCAAACAACCACACTAGGTTTATTTTCCCTAGAACTGCTCTGAGACCATAAAATGTAACACCCCATTCTAGAACCAGTTTGTTAGCATTACGTATGAAATTATACGTAGTTACAATCACAACAATTGAATTAAAATACGGATAAACTTTTTCCTTTTTATTTATAAACGTTTTTGTTTAAAATCAATTCTGTACTTAAAACAATTCTCATAAATGTGATAATAACTTAAACTATATATGGAACATCTATTGTAAGTTTTATTTAGACCGTACGTTGCTACCATAGTGGGCCAAGTAATCCCCTTAGACCACCAAGGCTTAAAACTCATTTTTATTGTCATTCAACACTAAATACATCCACTTTTTAGTTACCTAAGATATTTTATACTACTTATATGGTCCTCATCTTCTAGTATTTTATAGATATCTTCATTAGCTACGTGTGGGTTCAAACCGCGCTCAATTCGAAGCACCGTAGCTCAAGTTATGAATTTTCTAAGAAACGAGCGCTGAATCCACTAGGCCCGGCGCGATTAGCTCCATACCGGCGCAATTAGCGCCAGGAAACAGAAGCTTCCCAAACTTATGGCGCGAACGGCGCCAACATGGCGCGAATGGCGCCGGGAATGCGTTTTCCCACTGTATCTTGGCGCTAATAGCGCCAAAGTTCTGGAGATTACACCTAGCCTTAGTATTTTACCCTATAATTTTCACTGAATGTATTTTTTACCTCAAAAGTGATCCTAATTAATTTAATTAGGCTTTTTACTTATTTCAACTCACTAATACATGCTAATTTACTTAATTACATGTAATTTACTATTTCATTAGGTTTGGGATATTATAGATTGCAACTTTTGGAATTGACTTTAAACATAAACGTTTATTAACACAAAAGTAAAAAGTTTATACGTATTTTAATTCAATTGTTGTGTGTGTAAGTGCGCCTAATGTCATACGTAATGTTAACAAACCGATTATAGAACGAGGTGTTACAGTAAGTAGTATAAACTGAGAAGGGAGATAATTAATAAAATAATCTATTTATTGTTCACGAGCAAGAGAAATATTTTGCAAATTTTTAATCATGTTTAGATGGATTTGAAAGGAAAAAATTACATGATATACAAATAATATATTAATATTGTAGGAGATAAAAATTATTTTCTAAATTGAAAATCCCACGGGTATTTGAACTTTATCCCTCTCTTTTTTTTTTTGAGATATCTTTATCCCTCTTTGAATACAGTAACGGGTATTATGCTCGTGTATGTTAGGTATTCATAGTCAATGAGTCAACCATACGTGTGAGATAATCATGAGCCAAACCTTTCTTGTTAACGTTGACAAACAAATTTTCAAATTCATTACCTCGAGGTTTTCGTCTAGCCAATAAAGCAGGCGACACAACACAATGTTTGCATTTTATGAATTACCAACTGCACAACGCAAGATCCAAAGTATTCATTTCTTTAAGACTTGAAATTGTCTAGCTTCCAAATTTTAACCAACCTTTTTTGTTATGATGAAGTGTATTATGAAACAAAATTATAGCTTTACTTGAAGGATATTGTGTTCCCCATAATATATTATTATGCTGTCAATCAAGCGTTTGAATGATTTTTCATTGTAGAGAAGTTGCCAAGGCTGTGTTTCATAATTCGTAGTAGTATTATTACTATGAGGAAAAGGTCAACTACTGATAGATGGTGCAGGTAAACAGATGACGTTATGAGTCCAAATCAGAGAGTTCATTTTTTTCTTTTTTTAATATTATTAATAGATGCATCAATTACTTGAATAGTCAAATTCAAGTAAAACTCATCGGTGGCAAAACTCTCACTATCTATGTTAAACAATTATCTCAAGAGACAGCTTAAACTAATAAGTGACGAGTATTTCATGATTTTATATTATATTTTTCTTGTGTTGTTTTAATTTTATTAGAATGTGAGAGGTGATAAGAATCGAACTTGTGATCTCCTTGTTCAATTTTGACTCTATATCATGTTAAACAATCATAGCACCTAGCAAGCTTACAAGTGATGAGACTTTAATAATCTTATATTATATTTCTCAAATAAGCGAGAATAAACCCGTTGGTCCATATGCTTGGTGGCGAGAGTTCTATTCCTTTAAGTTTCATTATAAAACAAGAGGTAAGATATTCTTATTATAAATTCTTGGGAAAAGTTCACCCATACTCACGTGGTTTACTCCAGAATCATTTATGTTTACGTGGCTTTTTTTTATCACATATTTCCATGTGGTTTGCAAAAGAATATGTTTTTTTATCACATATGCTCCTATAGTTTTTTGTTTTTTTTACAAAGCACAGAGGTATATGTGATAAAAAAAATCACATGAACATAGATGATTCTGAAGCAAAACACAGGGGCATTGGTGAACTTTTTCCTAAATTCTTTTCACTACCACTCTAATCATCATTGGATTCAAAATTTGTTTTTCTTTTCTCTTCCTTCGTTCAATTTTTCCTTTAATCCAACGAGGATTAAAATTATAGTGAAAAAAATTGATAACCCAAGGTTCTTTACAGTAAGAATATCCTGACTCGTAAAACAATAATGCATCGGATAACCCATTGCATGGTTAAATTTGGCCATACACACAACAATTGAGTAATCCTTGCTTGACTCTAGTGTCTTCTCATGCTGCAGAGTCACCCTTTTACCTATATATTCATGCATGCCAATCTTTTCTTTCGCATATACTTAGGACGAGAGGACTGAACTGCACAGGCAGAGAAAGAGTTTGTTTCAATTCTCTTAGCTATTGAGTTCAATCCATTTATTCCACCTATATTGAACTACAAGAGTTTGTTTTACTTAATAGGTGCAATAATACTATTCCTTTGTTTAGATGAAAGTTTGGAATAACAGTTGCTGGGATAAACCAGAATATAAATTAAGGATAAACTGATTTAATTTGGTGAGTTTGAGCATTTGTTTCATCTGTATTTTCCACCCCTTTCTTGGTTGACAATGGATAGTGGTGACCTGAATAAAGCTACTAGCAGCTTACGAGCTAGCAGTTCTTCAATTTGGAGAAACAATGCAATGGATGTTTTCTCTAGGTCATCAAATGAAGTAGATGATGAAGAATCTCTGAAATGGGCAGCACTTGAAAAACTTCCTACTTACAATCGTTTAAAGAAAGGCTTGTTAACCACATCCAGTGGTGAGGTGAAAGAAATTGATGTCACTGATATTGGAATACAGGAAAGAAAGAAAGTGTTGGAGAGGTTGGTAAGAGTTGCTGAAGAGGACAATGAGAAATTTCTGTTGAAGCTGAGGGAAAGAATTGATAGGTAATAAAACCACTGCTAATAATGCTTTTTTGTTCCCTTTTCCTTTTATTTCCCATTACCTTGTCTTGGTTCTTGTTATCCATAGATTTCATGGCAAAATGTTTCGGCTTTTATTGTTTTGTTTTTTTTCATGTATTTCCTTGACTATGCACCAATGAGTTTTCTCCTCCTTATCTATCTTTTAATATTTCTAGAGTTGGTATTCGTATTCCAACAATCGAAGCCAGGTTTGAGCATCTCAATGTTGAGGCAGAAGCTTATGTTGGCAGCAGAGCTTTACAGACATTTTTTAACTTCTTTGTTAATATAGCAGAGGTAACAACGTGTGATTTCTAAACATTTTTTTTATCAAGATTATTGTTGCTTTTTGATTGTTTTCGTTCTGTAATTATTCTGACAAATTTTTATCTTCCAGAGTTATTTGAATTATCTGCACATTCTTTCAAGCAAAAAGAAACATGTGACCATTCTTAAAGATGTTAGTGGAATAGTAAAACCTCGGAGGTGAGAGTGGATTCATAAAGCTTAAGCCTTATTCATTTTCCAATATATCAGTCTCGTACTTCACCATTGCATTTTTCAGGATGACATTGCTTTTGGGTCCTCCAAGTTCAGGAAAAACCACACTCCTTTTGGCTCTGGCCGGAAAACTTGATCCAGATCTTAAAGTGAAAAGAAATCCATTCATCCTTTGCTTTCTATTTCAATCAGCTAATTCAATTATTTTATATCCAACTTGAATGCTGATATATGCTACAGGTTTCTGGGAGAGTGACTTATAATGGCCATGGAATGAATGAATTTGTACCCCAGAGAACTGCTGCCTATATCAGCCAGCATGATGTTCATATTGGAGAAATGACTGTAAGGGAAACCTTGGCTTTCTCTGCAAGGTGCCAAGGGGTTGGATCACGTTATGGTTAGTCAACTTTTACCTAAAAAATACCTTCCATTTCACCTCTTGCTTTTATCAAAATTATAACTTTCATACATGTAATCTAAGCTTGACTCAGTATTGTTTTTGGCCATGTACAGACTTGCTATCTGAACTGTCAAGAAGAGAGATAGCAGCAAATATTAAGCCTGATCCATATATTGATATCTACATGAAGGTGAACAAGGAGCTTTTAAAGTGTGTTTTTATGTCCAAAGTTTCCATTGGAAAATCTGCTTAGGAAAACATGTTATGCTATTCATTTTTATTATATATACAACCTTCACTATCCTCTCCTTTCGCTTAAATTCACTGAAATGGTTAATTGTGATGAACAAATTATCTTTTCGTCTCATTGACCAGGCAACAGCATCTGAAGGTCAGGAAGCAAACCAAATGATCACAGAATATGTACTTAAGGTGATATCTCCAAAGTGTTTTGCATACTTTCTTGATAGCTCCCAAGCATTTATTTACTATGTAATTTACAGATCTTAGGACTGGAAATATGTGCTGATATTGTGGTTGGGGATGAAACGTTGTGTGGTATATCTGGTGGGCAAAGGAAGCGTGTTACCACAGGTAGTGATCCAATTCCTTGTCCTTAAAAGTGATTTCTATTCAGTTTCTCCATTATATATTCATATTTTGTATGCATTGTTTACAGGGGAGATGTTGGTTGGTCCAGCAAATGCACTGTTCATGGATGAAATATCTACTGGCTTGGACAGCTCCACAACTGTTCAAATTATGAAATGTCTTAGACAAATTGTTCATATTCTTAATGGAACAGCAGTTATCTCTCTATTGCAACCAGAACCCGAGACATATGAACTTTTTGATGACATTATCCTCCTTTCTGATGGCCAAATAGTCTACCAAGGACCTCGTGAGCTTGTTCTTGAATTTTTTGAATCTTTGGGTTTCAGATGTCCTCAGAGGAAAGGCGTTGCTGACTTCCTTCAAGAAGTACATCAATCTTTACCTTTTCTTACCTCATATTCATTATTGAATTGAAAATAAAGATATGTATCCATGAATCTATGAAGCACCGATACGCGTTTTCGATACGTTATTCGATGATACAGGATGTAGATTACCAAGTAATACGTTTCCGATATGCATATCCAATACGTTGAAAAAAAAGATTAAAGAGTATCGGTGCTTCATAGCCGTGAATCATATGCATCTATATTCTTTATCTACTCTTGCAGGTAACTTCAAGGAAGGATCAGGAACAGTACTGGGTACACAAAGATGAACCATACAGTTTTGTTACAGTTAATGAATTTGCTGAGGCATTTCAATGCTTCCATGTGGGTAGGAAAATTGGAGATGAGCTAGCAGTTCCATTTGACAAGACAAAGAACCACCCAGCTGCATTAACAACTGACAAGTATGGGGTGAACAAAAAGGAGCTTTTGAAAGCTAACTTCTCAAGAGAGTTTTTGCTTATGAAGAGGAATGCATTTGTTTACATCTTCAAGCTATCTCAAGTTGGTTTTAGCTATCCTTGAAATGGAACTATGTTCGATTGCTTCGTTTTCTTATTTTTGTTTTTTGCGTGCATGATTTTCACTTGTGATTTTTCTTCTTTTGCGATTAGCTCGCAGTGATGGCGTTGGTAGCAATGACAGTATTCCTGCGAACTGAGATGCACCGGGATTCTGTGGATAATGGGGGAGTTTACATTGGTGCACTTTTTTTCACTATAGTAATGATCTTGTTTAATGGAATGCCAGATATTTCTATGACTATAGGGAAGCTTCCTATTTTTTACAAGCAAAGGGACCTCCTATTCTATCCTGCATGGGTATATGCTATTCCTAGCTGGATCCTTAAGATCCCTATTACATTGGCTGAAGTTGTTGTCTGGGGATCTCTCACCTACTATGTGATTGGATTTGACCCAAATGTTGGCAGGTAAATAAGTTATGTTTATCTACTTTGAACCTGGGGAAGACTCATTATGTTGCATTAGATGTGACATGCTGCTCTTGATGCAGGTTTTTCAAGCAATGTCTTCTGTTATTTCTACTTGGCCAGATGGCTTCTGCATTGTTTGGTTCAATTGCAGCAATGGGTAGGAATATGATTATTGCCAACACATTTGGGTCATTTGCAATAGTCACACTTCTGACCTTGGGTGGCTTCATCTTGTCAAGAGGTACAACTGAATGTAACAAAAGTTTTTACTCTTGAAAATTTTGAACCTTATGTATTGTTTTTTCTTTTGATTTCCTATTGAAACAGAGGATATTAAGAAATGGTGGATATGGGGTTACTGGATTTCACCTATAATGTATGAGCAGAATGCTATAATGGTCAATGAGTTCCTTGGGAAGAGTTGGAACCACGTAATTTCTTGAATCATCAAATTTCAAATGTTTTCTCTCTAGTTTGAAGCCTAATAGAGCATCTAATTACTTCTTTTTCTTTGCTAACCAAACACCAATTATAGGTTCTTCCAAGTTCAACTGAACCACTGGGAGTTGAGGTTCTGAAGTCTCGTGGGTTTTTCAGGCATGCATATTGGTATTGGATAGGGGTAGGGGCACTGTTTGGATTTGTTATTCTATTGAACATAACTTTCACTTTAGCTCTCACTTATCTCAACCGTGAGTATCTTCCCCCATACAGCTTTTATATTGTTGCAGCAATGATACTATTACTTACATATGCTATTGATTGAGCAGCACTTGAGAAGCCACGAGCTGTCATATCCAAAGAATCTCAAGGCAAGAAGCATAAAGAGCAAACTCTTGAAGGCATTGGATTACCAATCAGACTCGGAGGAAATGCCGCAAGTAGCAAGATAAAGATAGGTGATTTGTTTTTTATGTATGAACTGCATATACATAAAGCATGTAAATTTGTGTTTTTTCAATTGTAATTCGAATCAAGCCTTCAGATTCTGAAAAACCTTTCAATTGTCTTGCAGGAAACTTAGATAACGGTGGGACAGAAAGTATGTCTTCCATGTCTGCATCATTGAGGCCAGAGGCTGTTGTTGAGTCCAGCCACAGGAGGAAAAGAGGAATGGTTCTTCCATTTGAACCACATTCTCTCACCTTTGATGGAATCACATACTCAGTAAACATGCCACAGGTGATTGATTTTCATACGAAAATAGTTAGATTGAACTTGAAGAGCACGTAATCTTATTATCATTAGTCTGCTGCTGCCAGTAAAATAGAAACTCCACACCCTTTTGATTTATACTTGCAGGAAATGAAGAATCGAGGTGTAATTGAGGAGAGATTGGTCCTTCTGAAGGGTCTTAGTGGTGCATTCAGGCCAGGTGTTCTCACAGCTTTGATGGGTGTAAGTGGAGCTGGTAAAACAACTTTGATGGATGTGTTGGCTGGAAGGAAGACTGGAGGATATATTGAGGGAAGCATCACAATTTCAGGGTCCCCCAAAAAGCAAAAAACATTTGCTCGAATCTCTGGCTATTGTGAGCAGAATGATATCCACTCTCCTCATGTTACAGTCTATGAATCCTTGCTCTACTCAGCATGGCTTCGTTTATCACCTGAAGTCAATGCTGAAGCCAGAAAGGTTAGTACTAAAGCTTATATACCCTTCTCTGTCGCCCCAAAAGCACATTGAGAGTTGTCTATACTAACTGATCATAAGTGTAAGAGTTAATTATCCTTACAATTGGATATGATAAATGGTTACAGATGTTCGTTGAGGAAGTCATGGAGCTTGTAGAGTTGAACTTACTGAGGCAAGCCCTGGTTGGTTTGCCTGGTGTGAGTGGTCTCTCTACTGAACAGCGCAAGAGGCTAACTATAGCAGTTGAGCTAGTGGCTAATCCCTCCATAATATTCATGGATGAGCCAACCTCTGGGTTAGATGCCAGAGCTGCTGCAATTGTTATGAGAACAGTTAGGAACACAGTGGACACAGGAAGAACAGTTGTTTGTACAATCCATCAACCAAGCATTGACATATTTGAAGCTTTCGATGAGGTGAGGGATGATATTGATCAAAACATACTGTATTTTCCATTCAACTTGATCTTGATATACAAAATATTGGTTTCAGCTTTTCCTACTGAAGCGAGGAGGACAAGAAATATATGTTGGGCCATTAGGTCGTCATTCTAACCACCTCATCAAGTATTTTGAGGTAGGGTGTGTCTAAAAAAATCTACAAGCATGTCAAATGACAATTATAGTTCTTGATACTTGTTACTGATACGACATTTGACCTTGCTTTCAACCAGGGGATTGAAGGGGTTAGTAAAATCAAAGATGGTTGCAACCCGGCAACTTGGATGTTGGAAATTACAACTTCGGCACGAGAAAAGGATTTGAATGTTGACTTCGCTGATATATACAAAAATTCAGAACTATATAGGTAAATCAGTTTATAGGGTTACTCGACATTCTTATTTTGCCACAAAAAAAAAATCTTACAAGGATATTACTTGAAACTAGTTATGAAAATTTATATATATATGCCATATGTTAGGAGGAACAAAGCACTTGTAGCAGAATTGAGCAAGCCTTGTTCTGGTTCCAAGGAACTTCATTTTCCTACTCAATATGCACAACCATTTTTCATCCAATGCATGGCCTGCTTATGGAAACAACATTGGTCATACTGGCGCAATCCTCCATATACTGCAGTGAGGTTATTGTTCACTATATTCGTAGCTTTGATGTTTGGAACTATGTTCTGGGACCTTGGATCCAAAACGTGAGTTACTATTGGTTAATTCATAATTTTAAAAAAAAAAATGCATAAATTGTATTAAACCCCCCATCCTCCTGAGAATTTGATCACCTTTTGTATAACTTGCAGAAGAAGGAAACAAGATCTGTTTAATGCTATAGGTTCCATGTACAATGCCATTCTCTTCCTTGGGATCCAAAATGCCTCTTCAGTGCAGCCTGTGGTGGCCATTGAAAGAACTGTCTTTTATAGAGAAAGAGCAGCTGGAATGTACTCAGCCATCCCCTATGCAGTTGCACAGGTAATTAGAATAACTTTTAGAAACTTTATTTATTTCCAAATTTTATATTTTAAGCCTATTGATGTAACTTATGACTCATTTTACTCAGGTTGTAATAGAGCTACCATATATTCTTGTTCAAGCTGTGACATATGGCCTTGTAGTTTATGCAATGATCGGATTTGAATGGACTGCATCCAAATTCTTCTGGTATCTGTTCTTTATGTACTTCACATTTCTATACTTCACCTTTTATGGCATGATGACTGTGGCTGTAACACCTAACCAACATGTTGCTTCAATTGTGGCTACTTCATTTTATGGAATTTGGAATCTGTTTTCTGGATTTATTGTCCCACAACCTGTAAGTCATTTAACCTACAAATGTCAATGCGTGTGAGGAAATTCTATAGGTGTGTGTATACTGATGCTTAGTATTATTTGCTATTTTTTTATTACACATTTGATGACAGAATATTCCTGTGTGGTGGAGATGGTACTATTGGGCATGTCCTGTGGCTTGGACCTTATATGGATTGGTTGCATCACAATTTGGAGATGTAACAAGTACAATTAAGTCAAACGAGACAGTGAAAGAGTTTCTCAGAAGATACTTTGGTTATAGAGATGATTTTGTAGGAGTTGCTGCAGGTGTAGTTGTTGGGTTCACAGTGCTATTTGCTATTATCTTTGCTATTTCTGTGAAGGTCTTTAGTTTCCAAAGGCGATAGAATAGATACTTTCAAGTGAATGTATATAGATCACTAGTGTAAACTGTAAAGGAAAAATAAAAAAATGCATAGGAATATAGGATGAGTTATTAAAGTTGGTTTGAATAACGATTTGGACTTTTGGAGCTGCTGATGGCATTTTACCCTACTTGTACAACCAGGTTGAATAATTTATAGGATGACACTCATTAATTATCAACAGAGGACATTGACCCCAAGTTCTTCCCCCCTCCCTTTATTTTTCTTTCATATTTAGGGTAAGCTTAATAAAATGGGTAACCTTCCCTTTACCTGGCCACAAAATCTTATTTATGTCTATATAAATAAGGAGTAACCTTGCAACAAGCCGCATGTTGCAAAATACAAAGTCACTCTAGCTAGCTGATCAGGCTTTGAAAAAGGTTCAAAAGAGTTGGCAAAGACACTTCTTAGCTGTTAAGGTTGAAAGTCACTTTGATGCCTGCATTACACACCATTTCTTCTGTTCCATAATTTTGTACTGTTTTTTTTAGTCTCCTCAACTGATTCATTCTTCGGATTAATCTGGTTTGAACACCGACGGATCTTAAGCAGACCATTTTTTTCGTTCCATGGCTCAAACTCAAGACAAACTCCTTATCACTTGTACCAATATTTAGATCCACTACGTATTGTTTAGGTACAAATAATATGGTCTCTCGTACTAGTATGTTTGAAAATTAAATCTTAATTCATAGTGATGAATCCTTGCGATTTAGGCGAAAAAAAATGATAATAATATATTCTTTATATTCTTTCAAAACGTGATGGGCAATTATAGAATTTTAGAGATAATATACTATAATTGATTAATAAAATAAATAAATAAGCATCTAGAAGGAAAAGACAATTTAACTATTTAATTATGTGTCAAAGACTGTCAACATGATGTAGCCACCGAAACAGATTCATGAATTTAGATGGGAAAAGGATGAAAGAGAAGCAGTCCAACGTCAAAAAAATTTTCATTTTATAGGCGTCATTTATAGACTATATAGTATTAAGGTGGGAAACGACCACGTGAAGCTTAACTTTGTGTGCCCTGGCAAAACCCATAAAACTTTATGGCTGCTTTCCTGTATGGGGAGGGATGCGATGACTAAAGAATCATAAGTGCCAACCTCGTGGATGCTATGTTAACAAACAAACAAACAAAAAAATGTCAATGTGATTGATTCCCAGAAGTTTTACTAAAACAAAACATCTCATGACATCAAGACATATTTAAGGTATACTATAGCAAATTGTTGTAAATTTTACTCCAAAAATTGAAACTGTAGTTTGTCAATAAATCATACTCGACTTAATTATAAAAGAGGGGTTTGAATTTGTGTTTAATTTGGACCATTAAAAATAAAATGGAAACATGATTTACTTGCACAACTATAGTAATCTTACTTTTCGTAATTGAGTTACTATTTATCTAGAAGTTGAATACTATTGGTTCAAAGTTCCTTTCAACGCATAGATGAACTGATCAATTATGTTGACTGATTAATCAATCTAGAAGTCAAAATGTCAAGGTTTTGATTGTAATAGTTGCCAATATTTCGGAAGTGAAGACTCAAAAACAATACACGAGGGAAATTACAACTTTCAAGCATTTATTTTCTTTAAAATAAAAATAAAAATACTGACGTCCCTGCTGATGTTATTAGTTGATTTTAACCATTACTTATTCTTTTCATCAAAATTATATTAAAGTATTCTTGTGACGTTCTTCACATCCACTGTATTCGATTTTCAAACAATGTCATATATTGTCTTGAATATTTAAATTAAATATAAAAATTACAAATTACAAATATCTTGCCCATCATGTCGGACGAGAGCATTTTCAGTATGATTGAGGTGCAAACCATTGAATGCGAAAAGAAATTTTATACTATACATTTCTGAATTTTTATTTTTATTTTTGTCTCTCTTTAGAAAAATATCAATACTATAAATTTTTCCTTGCGGACACCTTACTGCCGTACTGGTCAAGCTCACAAGTCCTAACTAATTCTGACCTTTTGAATTGTCTTTTTTTTTTTTTTTTTTTTATCCATTCTTTTTTGTTGAATCTTTATTAGGTATTTACAAGACGAGTAGGCGTAGTACTTGTTAGGTCAGGTGGGGGAAACAACTAGCGTTTGGATCATCCAAAATTAATTATGCCCTTCGTTATATTATTTGGCTTGAATACTCGAAGTTTGAATAGAAGTGAACAAGCCTTTTTTATGCATTGAATTTATTAAATCATTGGATGTTTATAAAAAAAAATTAATCTGAAATTATTTTTAAATATAATTATGTTTATAACTTATTCGTGTTCTATTAACCCACATTTAAATTTTTTCATATTTCTTCCCAAAAAAAATCCATATCTTTGTAAACAAATTAACATGATTAGCTATAACACTACGTTCTAGAATCGGTTTATTATTATTATGTATGATAATATTTTTCTAAATATTAATACATAATAATATTTAAAACATGGATAAATATTTTTCTTTTAAAAATATATTATTTTTTGATTAAAACACTTTTCGTATTTATAAACAATTCAAGTTGTAATTATAACTTGTACAAATTGCAGAAATAACTAATCTCGCTTAAACATCGCCTAAACAAAATGATAAGAGCTCCGTTTATTTTTCGAATATCTAGGAATAATTCTCACATGATATCTCAACCTGATAAACAGTTTGATAAATATTGACATCATCTCAGTCTATCCAACAGGCGTACAAACCCTTCCATCATAATTGCATCAAAATACATAAATGGAAACTTAACTATTACAAAACATATGATCAAAGTCCTTTACATGCATCAACAACATGAAAGGTATCCAATAACTATGATCATAAATTAAGTCCCTCCTCCATGCATCAATAATACATACTCTCAAAATAAGACTACATAAACATATGATGTTACAGTATCCAAAATAACATGCTGAAAACATAAATAATCCAAATGCATAAACAACAACAACGACATGCCAAAGAGCACAGTCTACATAGGCCTCCTGCCTATAGATGCTCTCGCACCATCAGTGTCTGTACCTAAAAGGGGGTCCCCACAAAACGGGGTGAGATAACCATCTCAGTAAACCAGGGGTCCTTGGAGGATTCCTCCACCCCAGAGTTTACTTTAAGTGTACAAGCAATAACAGTAAATAATACAATATATTCATATCCATGCAGTGTGTAAAACATCTCCATAAGTTATCCATCTGGCACTCTCGCCATCCTAAGGATTCTCATATGCGAATAGTCTTATTGGCCAAGGAATCTATCATGTATGATATAATGACCCTAACCGGTAATTAAGGAGTTTATGAAATTATTATGAAATAACAATAATTAAGGAAGAATTAAATAGAGTAGTAGTCTGATGAAAAGATTAAAGCCACATAGTGAAAATGAGTTAGAAATGACAATTAAGGGGTAAAAATGCAGGTAAATAAAGTTACCCAAAAAGTGGAGATAAAATTATAAATATTACCATAAAAATATTCTGGATTAATGTGTAAAGTTGGATTGAGAGTTAAGTGAGCGGGGTAGATAAGTTTATATCCACTAGGATATTTGTAATCACTTAAATGTGTGAGAAACACTCTCCCTCTCTTCATTTTCTCTTTTTCTCATGCGGAAACTCTTCTCCCAGCCGAAGGAAGCTCTCCTATTTCCCTCTCCATTTTTCTTCATTCATATCACTTAAAGACAAGAAAACACTAACCCCTCCTCCATTCTCCCTTCACCCTTCACCCCATCCTTGGAACCACAAGAGTTTAAGTGATTTGAGTGAGAAAATCTACCCCTTGGAGCTATTAAATCTGGTTGGAGCTTGAAGGAGAAGTTTCCTTGGTTGAAAGTTTGGATTTCCTTCCTTCTTGGTTGTTGAAGCTCCTAGGTAAGAAGGCATAACCCTTTCTATTTGATTTCTTTGGAAATGTCATGATTTAGGGTTTATAAATTAGGATTTAATGGTATGGATAGTTAGAGAGTGATTTGGATATAGCTTCCTTTGTTTAATATGCTTAGGATTTCTTCTTGATGAAAGACAACAAAAGAAATCACTGTTTAGCTCAATCTAGAAAATCATGGTTTTTTTGGCTATATGTCAATTTTGAAAGTTTCATGGCTTGAGTAGTTGGAGGGTGATTTGGTGGTGACTCCCTTTGTTAAACATGCTTGGGATTGATTCATGTAAAAGAAAAAATTATGAAATTGCCATTTAGAACACTTTAATAAATTGGACTCAAAATCAAGTGATATTAAAGTGTGAAAACCTTGGTTTTATGTAGGATTCACGTTAAGTTTATAAATGTGAATATTGATGGATATGTGTTCATTGGTTATAGTGTGAAACCAAGTGGACTACTGGAGCAAGAGCATAGATTAGATCAAGATATAGACATTGAACAAAGCTCTTGATTGTTTTGGATTAAGGTAAGAATCAACAATGGTTTGAGATGAGACTTATATAATGAATATGTGATTAATTGTGATAATTTTTACCTTGAAATAGGTGTTGTGAATTGAGTTGATACTCAAGTATTTGTGGAGGACCTTGTTTAAGCTTGAAGCAAGCTTAGGTGAAAGCTACAGGTAAGCTTTCGGTCCTTGGGGTTAATCCCTCGTTTGTTCCATCAGACTCTGAGGGAGGATGGTTCTTTGATATTGTATGTTAAAAATGATTTGTTATATGTTGTATATATATGCATGTATGTTTGTGTGCCACACAGGACAGTGTTTCCTTATGTGAGGCATAAGACGGTGTTTTCTTATGCATAGTATGAGACAGTGTTTCCTCATACGGTATGTGGCAAGACGGTATTTTTTTGCGTAATGCATACTTGTTATATTCTCTAGCCAGTGGGATTTATTATTACACACATTCATTGATATACATATTCTGATTCATATATGCTTTTATACTATGATATTATGTCTGAAGTGAATCTATGGGTGGAGGAGCCCTCCAAGGACCCCTAGTTTGCTGAGATTATCATCTCACCCTACGTTATGGGGATTACCATTTCAGGTACAATAGCTGATAGTGCTAAGGCATCACGTGGCAAGAGGCTAGATGAGAGATACTATATGACCTGATAGTCATGCTTTGATTGACATTTCATTTTATACACGACCTGTTGTTATTCTTTTGAGATGTACATGCCATGTATTCTTTTGATGAGCATAGAGAATGTCTATGCCATGTTGATAGTTGTATATGTGTTATCAGTGATGTACATTCAGGTCTATGTTACTTATTTAATTGCATCTTTTTTGTGAATTTGATGTAATTATCTAAGTAATATCATGGACATTATTGGAGACCTGTATGTATAGGATAGCCTATGGCATGGATGGCTGAGTAATATGATTTATGCCTGGATTATATTAAACTGTCAATCAGGTTAAAATTTTCATGATGGGAATTATCCCCAGTGATCCGAAATATATACAAAATGCTGTCCATTTTATTTTAACCAAAGAAGTAATGAAAATTGTAATACATAAGGACAGCTTGATCCTAACATTGTTTCTTTGGTTGGAGTGCAGCAGGAGTTGGCTACTACTAAGCAAGCTAATGAGACTTTAATGAAGACCAATCAAGATGTAATTGTTGTCAATCAACTTTTGATGAACCAAATGATGGCTGAGTTAAGAGCCATGAAGGATGGTAGAGCGGGGAACCAACCCCCACCACATACACCTATTCCATCTCCACATTCTCTCTATGACGAGCATGGGGATGGAGAGGGTGAAGCTAGTCATCATGGTGGTGCTACTACTCATACAGGGTGTAACGCCCCGTTGTACACCCAGAAACGTTAACATTACTTATGATATTAAATGTAGTTACAATCACAATGGTCCAATTAAAACTATGGATAAACTTTTTCTTTTAAACATTGGTCATTTACTTTTTTAAACAAAATCTTATTTTATATAACCATAACCGTAATTGTAACCATGAAACATTATCTAACTAAGACCACTACACTTAACCATTAACTCTAACCTTTTTATTATGATAAACTTGAAGTCTAGGGCTTTCCGGAAAGATATTACAATAACAATTTGGTTAAGTATAGCCCGAGTTATTAAACTAGCAAGGTAGCTGACGAAATCAAACTTTCAGAATTGTAACATCAACTTCAATCCTAACCTGGTCTTGATATACTTATCTAATGGCTCTAATATTTTACAAGGTTATAGATCTATGTGTTATCTTCATATAGGTTTAAACCTCACTCAATTTAGAGCTATGTAGCTCGAGTTATGCCAATTTTACTAAACGCTGAAATCTGGCAGCGCACTTGAGCGTGCTCTTCGAACACATTTTTCACCCAGTAACGCGATTAAGCGTACTGGGCGCTTGAGCATCCAGAGGAAAAGAATTTGGCCTTCTCCAGGTCTTCAGTACGCTTGAGCGCCCAGAGGCGGAGAATTTCACTTTATTTCACACACATAGCGCGCTTGAGTGCCCTCCACCAGGGGAAGACTTGGTCTCCCCTATTTTTGGTGATTTTCTTAGGGAAATTTCATTCCCCCTTTATTTTTCATAAGTCATAATACCTAATTGATAAGGAAAGGTCAACCATGGTCACACACCGTGTGACACCTACATCCCACAATCACTTCACCAATTCATCATGCAAATCAAAATGATAAACATAACTTCATATTCATCAATATATTAAAGTCTCAATTACATCAATGTTCTTCCAAATTTCATATACATGCCAAGGGACTTAGCTACCAAAATAAATATGATCAAAGCAATTAGTCATACACAATATACCAATTACTACTACAATGATCATGCACTAAGTCCTCCAAAATACATTATATAGCCTCAAAATAAACACATATACACATGATGGTGCCATTGGCCTACACATATAACAATTCTAAATGGCATGTAACCCAAAATGTCCAGCTATCAGGTACAATCTACTCATGTTTTTTGCCTTGTTCAACCTCACTATACCAGTACCTGAAATGATGCCCCACAACACGAGGTGAGATATATGAATATATCACAGTAAACCAGAGGTCCTTGGAGATCACTCCACCCATAAGGTTCACTTTCGGTGAACACATAATAATAACAACTTAACACATTCTTATCCATAAACGCATGGACTTCCAAGAGAGATCCTCAAATGGCTATTTCTCTTAGGTGCTCATCACAAGGAGATCCGCATAAAGTTGTTTCCAAGCTAAGTCCACAATCTCACACTAATGACTTCCAAGAGATATTCTCAAGGGTTGTTTCTCTTAGGCTCTTACCACATGGAGATCCACATATGGCTATTTTCAAGGGAAGTTTCTACCAATCATCCTCATCATAATACTAGGCATTTCCAAGAAAGATCCGCAAAAATACTATCTCTCTTAGGCTCTCACCACAAGGAGATCCGCATATGGTTGTTTCCAAGGGCAAGATAAACCACCTGAAGATCCTCATAGGGCTGTTTCTAGGGGAATTCCTTACTGGCATGATGTCTTCAAGATGTATCCTCAAGGGCTGTTCCTCTCAGGTAATAACCACAAAAAGTTCCCCTTAGGGTTGGCTCCAAGGAAGACTATACATCCATCATACTAGTTACATTCATTGGACTGATCCAAGGAGTATTCAATCCTTTCTCATTTATCAGTCACTACCTCATCTCTCAACTATCTACATAACCTCAATCTTAATCCTCAATCATACCTCATTCATTATTTTTACATCTATCAACCATTCCTCAATTACTCTTAAATAATCAAACATCAATCAGTGACCATTAAGCAATCATAACATTTTTCAATGCATGAGCATACATCTACATCATCTTTATATATCACATCTTATAAACCATTGCTCCTCAACGGAGTGTGGTGGAACATTCAAGGGATCAACCCCAAGGTCCGAAGGTTTACCTTACACTTGACCATTCCTTAAAGCATTCCTTTCCTCAGTTGAACACAACCACAAAGATTGGTCCCTCCACTTGCCTCAATCTTAGCCATACAAGGGACACCATTAAACATATAACCAACCAAAGCTAACAATGCAAGAAAATTCTCAATTTCAAGCATAGATTTCTCCAAATATCAAAACATATAACCCTAAATTCTCAATTTCAAGCATAGATTTCTCCAAATATCAAAGTATACTAAAATGACAATCTAAACTAATTTCTACCATTTATTTATCATTCCTAACAATATTTCCAACGAAATTTAGCCTCAATCTTACTCAAACTCATAAAACGGACAAAAAACACTATTCATTATCTTCAACCTCTGGAAAACTACATGAAAACTAAGTTGGAGGAGTGGAAACTTACCACAATAGGTCACACAACCAAGGAATAAATGTCTCCTAAGCTCTCATGGATGAAAATGCCCCCAAACTCATTCAATCTTCAAGGAACTCAAAATCTTTGGCAGGAGAGATCTCGTTTCACAAGGCTTCCCACTCAAAACCAAACTAGAATTTGCAACGAGGGAGTCTACGTTTTTGGCTTTGGAACGGATGGATTTGGTTGAGAAATGCGGAAGCTAGGGTTTAAGCTCCAAAATGGGTTCTCTCTTCCTCTCCCTCTGTCGCATGATGAAGAAGAAAGAAAATGGGGAGGGTTTCTTGTGTTTTTACACTTACATATGTTAAGTGGGTTTTAATCGGGTAAAAATTTATCTATCTATTTATCTTCATTCACTACCAAACTTTACCCAATAAACTAGAATATTTTTTCAGTCCTATATCTAGCTTTACTTTTATTTTTTGGGTAAATTTGTCTACGTATATTTTTACCCCATAAATATCAATGACCGCACTTTTTACCTCAAAAATTCCCTTGACTCATTAATTTTAATCTCTTACTTAATTCTTCCCACTTATACATGCTTAATTACAAGTAATTAATTAAATTCTTAAGTTAAGGGTATTATACAGGGCAACGATAAGTTCATACTATTGCAATAGATAATGTTGAGGCCAGAAAGAGAATGTTAAATGCTTTCAGGAAGCACCAGCCGCCTACTTTCGATGGTGGTTATAACCTTGTTGTCGCTGGTACTTGGCTACAAGATTTAGAGAGGATTTTCAAGGTGATGGAATGTCGGGATCATCAAAAGCTATTATATGCCACTCATTCAAGCCAAACTTTCAAAATGAAAACCTAAAACACCTATTATCATAAAAACCTTTGAAATGCTTGTATCTTAACATGAACAAACCTAGTATCATGCAAGGAAAGGATTGCAAGCCTCCAAATAGATCAAATCACTCTCCAAGTCCTTCAATCACAAGTGGGTCGCCACTTTCCCCACTATTTTTCTCTCAATGCAAGGTTTTTTAATGGAAAATGAATTATAGGTTATGTTCTCCTCACAATTCTAAGCAATTTTGGTTCAAGAACCAAGTAATTTCGTTGAGAGATGAATGAGTTAAGTTTTGAGCTCCAAGAGCAACGGTCTTCGGGTTTGCTCTTTGCCTTACGCGAAAGAGATGAAGAAATAGTGATATTTTCGTAAAAGTTATTTCACTTACTTTAGTTAAGTTACTTTTCACTGGATAAAAACTTATCTATCTCGTTATCTTAACTCTATTTTAAACTGGTCTTATGTGTTCAGAATATTTTTGCAGTAACATTCCCCAATTTATTTTTAAGTTTTGGATAATTTTACTTACACGTATTTTTACTTCAAAACTCTCACTAACTACACTTTTTAATCCAAAAATGACTTTAATATATTTAATTAGACATTTTACTTAATTACACTCAATTCTGCATGATTGATTATTTAATTAAATACAATTTCATAATTACACCGGTTAAAATTATTATATTAACCAAGGGTCCTGTTGTATGAAATTTGAGTTTTCAAGGGGTTTAGTTTTATTTCCAAGCTTTTGGTCAGCGTCGTTTTATGTTGAATTAATTTAGGGTTTTATATATATCATGTTGTAGGAAACTTGTAACATCATGTCACTCTCATAAAAAATAATGGCCCCACCTTGTTTTCTTTTTTTTTTCTTTCTTTTTTTTTGAGTGGGACCCACATCAAATGTATTAGAGTAACATGACACTACAAGTTTCCTACAACATGACATATATAAAACTAATTAATTTAAGGGGGAAATGTGTATTAATTTAAATCACATAAGTTATATTATTTTATAAATGTAAAAAAATATCGGTCCCATTGAAAAAATTAAAAATAAATAAAGATGTGAGTTTCATTTCCTTATATTCACAAAATAACACGATTTGAATAATTTAAAATTTAAATAAGATACATTTGGATGTTTGGTAGAAGAGAAAATTTTTTTTATCTGAGAATCTCAATTTTTAAGAATATAATTTTTACACTCAATTTACGATAATATTCAAAAATTAAAAATTTAAAAAAATTTAATTTCCCGACAATCCTCAACAATAATGTGTACTAAACGTCACCTTAAATTAATATATAAAACAACATACTATATGAATCTAACTAGTTCCAGGATCCGTGCATCTTACGGGCTCGTTTCTAGATGTATACATATTTCTAGGACACATTAACATGATTACTTTTCCTTTCCTTTTTTTTTTTTTTTCTTTTCTTTCGACATGATTTCAGCTGCTGGGAAATTTCCGCTTTATTTATTTGACCATTGGATAATGGAAGTTTCCATTCGATGGGTCACAAAATAATTTCCCCGCGTGTAGTTTTTTCTTGTTTAAAAAATAATATTAAAGTTATCGTAATTTCAATGTTTGACTCTTCAATAGCCGCCTGTTTTAGGAATCAAATGTATATAACAGAGAAATGTTTTTCCATTCCAAACTCATTACCCATTGCCATTCTCATTCTCAGGGAGAGAAAAAAAGCTGAATACACACTTCCCATCACAAACAACACACTTTTCTCTCTCTTTTTTCTTTCTCTTTTTTCTTTTTTCTTTTATTTGGTTACTTCATTCTTTAATTCTTTCGCTTATTTGTGTGGGGGGTTCTACAAAGAAGCATCGTTGAAAAAAATCTGTGTTCATTTTGAGCCTTGACGAGGAAGAAAAAGAAGAAGAAGAAACAAGGTGGTGGGGTTGTTGTTGTTGTTGAGAAAGAGCAACAATGGAGGGAAATGATATATACAGAGCAAGTAATAGTTTAAGAGCAAGAAGTTCAACAGTTTGGAGAAACAGTGGCGTTGAGGTATTCTCACGGTCATCGCGTGAAGAGAACGACGAAGAAGCTCTGAAATGGGCTGCACTTGAAAAGCTTCCCACTTACAACCGTCTCAGGAAAGGGTTGTTGACCGCTTCACATGGAGCCGCCAATGAAATCGATGTCACTGATATTGGTTTTCAAGAGAGACAGAAACTGCTTGAGAGGTTGGTCAAAGTAGCTGAAGAGGACAATGAGAAGTTCTTGCTGAAGCTCAAAGAACGAGTTGATAGGTATAATATTCAAGGATCCACTCCTCTTCCTTCCTTCCTTCCTTCCTTCCTTCATTCTTCTCACTTTAATTTACTCACTCATTCATTCACAATATCTTATCTTATGATCTCTAATAAGTTCCTTTTATTTTATTTTATTTTTATCTTTGCAGAGTTGGGCTTGATATTCCAACAATTGAAGTTCGATATGAGCACCTCAATATTGAGGCTGAGGCTTTTGTCGGAAGCAGATCTTTGCCCACTTTCATCAACTCTGCTACTAACGTTATTGAGGTAAGGAGAGGCATATTCTACTTCATCAATTTTATTTTATTTTTTTAATCTTTTTTTGTTTCTTTGTTCTGTTTTGCAATTAATTAGTCTCACAATCTTTCTATGTTTGGCCCTTCCAGAGTTTGCTGAATCTGCTCCATATCATCCCGAGCAAAAAGAAACATGTCACTATTCTTAAAGATGTCAGCGGCATCGTCAAACCTCGCAGGATGACACTGCTCTTGGGTCCTCCAGGTTCAGGAAAGACCACACTCCTTTTGGCTTTGTCAGGAAAACTTGATTCAAGTCTTCAGGTGAAAGGCATTTCCCTTAAATATTTATTATTTGTTAATTGACAAACATACTATATTTCTTTCTTTCTTTCTTTTTTCAACCTAATTTGGATACCGATGCGTCTTTCAGGTATCTGGGAGAATGACTTATAATGGGCATGAAATGAACGAGTTTGTACCTCAGAGAACTGCTGCTTACATCAGCCAGCATGATGTTCATATTGGAGAAATGACTGTGAGGGAAACCTTGGCTTTCTCAGCAAGGTGCCAAGGAGTCGGATCACGTTATGGTTAGTCCATTTTTTAACACCTGCCTAATGTTTTCAAAATCTAATTTGGGATATATATAGCCTGAGCTTGACTGGTTATTGTTTTTGGGATCCAAACAGACATGTTATCTGAGTTGTCAAGAAGAGAGAAAGCAGCTAATATCAAGCCTGATGCTGATATTGATTTCTACATGAAGGTGAGATAAAGAAGCTATTATCAATCTTCATTTAAGTGAAAAAAATATTTTTTAATTTACTAATATACTTTAGTAATGCATATATTATCTTTGCATCTGATTGTCTTTTGATATAACAGGCAACTGCAACTGCAGGCCAGGAGTCAAGCATAGTAACCGATTACACACTAAAGGTAATACTAAAATAAGGTTCAATTTAGCTTAGTTAATTAGTTCTGTCATGACATGTCATGTCATGTCATGTCATGCGTTGATGTTTGTTATGAAAGCCAAGGTATTTAGTTATTTAATGTGTAATCTTGCAGATTTTGGGGTTGGATATATGTGCTGATACTATGGTGGGGGATGAAATGTTGCGTGGGATCTCTGGTGGACAAAGGAAGCGTGTTACCACAGGAGAGATGCTTGTTGGACCAGCAAATGCTCTATTCATGGATGAAATCTCAACTGGTTTGGACAGTTCCACTACTTTTCAGATAGTGAGCTCTCTGAGGCAATATGTTCACATTCT
This sequence comes from Gastrolobium bilobum, assembly GCF_033153095.1. Taxonomy (NCBI): domain Eukaryota; kingdom Viridiplantae; phylum Streptophyta; class Magnoliopsida; order Fabales; family Fabaceae; genus Gastrolobium; species Gastrolobium bilobum. The sequence continues at coordinate 53,564 of NW_026898751.1, forward strand.
TAATGGAACTGCACTTATATCACTGCTCCAGCCAGCACCTGAGACTTATGATCTTTTTGATGACATTATCTTAATCTCTGATGGCCAAATTGTGTACCAAGGACCCCGTGAATATGTTCTTGATTTTTTTGAATCTATGGGTTTCAAATGTCCTGAGAGGAAAGGTGTTGCTGACTTCCTTCAAGAAGTTACTTCGAAAAAGGACCAAGCACAGTATTGGGCACGCAGAGATGAACCTTACAGATTTGTAACCGTAACTCAATTTGCTGAGGCATTTCAATCATTCCATATTGGTAGGAGACTTGGAGATGAGCTTGCAGTTCCATTTGATAAGTCTAAGAACCACCCAGCTGCATTAACCACTGAAAAGTATGGTATTAACAAGAAGGAGCTCTTAAAGGCTAACTTCGCAAGAGAGTATTTGCTTATGAAAAGGAATTCATTTGTTTACATCTTCAAGCTATGCCAGGTTCGTTCTATCTAGCCCACTTATATAAATAGATGCTATATTAATTTCATATTTATATAATTATTTCATATGCATGATTTTGACTTATCATTTTGCTCTTGGTGCTTTTCAGCTTACCGTCATGGCATTAATAGCATTGACACTGTTTCTACGAACTGAGATGCATCGTAATAATCAGGATGATGCCGGTGTTTATGCTGGTGCTCTCTTTTTTACATTAGTAACTGTTATGTTTAATGGAATGGCTGAGATTTCTATGACCATTGCTAAGCTTCCTGTATTCTACAAGCAACGGGACCTTCTATTTTATCCCTCATGGGCATATGCTATTCCTTCATGGATTCTCAAGATTCCCGTCACATTAGTGGAAGTTGCTGTTTGGGTATTTCTAACCTACTATTGTATTGGATTTGATCCAAATGTTGGAAGGTAAAGAAGCTGCTTTTATTTGTTAGTGGCATGATGTGAATGCTAGTTCTTGCTTTTTACTTAATACTTATGAAGTGAGGTCTTGAATTTCTTGCAGGTTCTTCAAGCAGTACCTTGTGCTATTATTTATCAGTCAGATGGCTTCTGGATTATTCCGAGCCATTGCAGCACTTGGTAGAAACATGATTGTTGCTAACACATTTGGGTCCTTTGCTGTTCTCACTTTTCTTTCATTGGGTGGCTTCATTCTCTCAAGAAGTAAGTCCAATTAACATCACAAGTTCACAACACAAGTCATCAATAAAATAATAATAATAGTTGTTGCAATTATCACATACTGAACCCTTAGCTAATGATGGTTCTTGCATTTCATTGCCAATGAAAACAGAGGATATCAAAAGCTGGTGGATTTGGGGTTACTGGATTTCACCTTTAATGTATGGGCAGCATGCTTTAATGGTCAATGAATATCTTGGGAACAATTGGCACAACGTAATTTCTTGAACTTGCAACTTTATAATTTATCTAATCTGCTTTTGTTCAAGAGTAAGAAACATTTAGTTAGGCCTAATTTATTTATTTGCTCTCCAATTACAGTCTACCTACGATTTAGGAGCTGTATTTCTGGATACCCGTGGATTCTTCACAGATGCATATTGGTATTGGTTAGGCCTTGGGGCATCGGTTGGATTTGTGTTCCTTTTCAACGCTTTGTTTGGTCTGGCTCTTGAGGTCCTCGGCCGTGAGTATTTTTCACATCATTTGAGATTAATTGTGCTTGTAAAATTCTTATAGTGATAATGATACAAGATTTTATTGATAAATATGCATTTGAATGTGCAGCATTTGAAAAGCCACAAGCAAATATAACTGAAGAATCAGATGACAGAACCGTAGAAGAAGTTGAATTACCACGCATACGTGAGCTATCTTGCTTATATCCTTCTTTAACACTCATTGGCAAAAGTTGATTAGTAATTCATAATATTCCTTCAGACAACGCTAAACATTATTTTCAATTGTGATGCAGAAAGTTCAGGAAGAGGTGATTCTGTTGTTGAGTCAAGCAACGGAAAGAAAAAAGGAATGGTTCTTCCTTTTGAACCACATTCTATCACATTTGACGATATCATATACTCTGTTGACATGCCACAGGTATGTTATAAATTTAGCATTTGCATTTCTAGCAGTGTTTCTATTTTAGCTCTGCTTGAATAAAAAACAATTTGATGAGATCAACCTGACTCATTTGATTTCAACTGTGGCAGGAAATGAAAGAACAAGGTGTACAAGAGGACAAATTAGTGCTTTTGAAGGGTGTCAGTGGTGCATTCAGGCCAGGTGTTCTCACAGCTTTGATGGGTGTGAGTGGAGCTGGCAAGACTACTCTGATGGATGTTCTGGCTGGTAGGAAAACCGGTGGATATATTGAAGGAACCATAAAAGTTTCTGGGTACCCTAAGAAGCAAGAAACATTTGCTCGAATCTCTGGTTACTGTGAGCAGAATGATATCCACTCACCTCATGTTACAGTCTACGAGTCCTTGCTCTACTCAGCATGGCTTCGTTTACCTTCAGGAGTTGATTCCAGTACCAGAAAGGTTAGTTAGTAGTTAGTACTTGCAGCATGCATAATGAAAAATTTAAGCTATTTATTTAATTGAGATTGCTGGCTTTCTCAACTTAGAGGCTGATTGTTCAAACTTGACAAATGGTTGTAGATGTTCATTGAGGAAGTGATGGAACTGGTGGAGCTTACAACATTGAGGAACTCGTTGGTTGGTTTGCCAGGCGTGAGTGGTCTCTCTACTGAACAGCGCAAGAGGCTCACTATTGCAGTTGAATTAGTGGCAAATCCTTCCATAATCTTCATGGATGAGCCTACTTCTGGGTTAGATGCAAGAGCTGCTGCCATTGTTATGAGAACTGTTAGGAACACTGTGGACACAGGAAGAACTGTTGTTTGCACCATCCATCAGCCTAGCATTGATATATTTGAAGCTTTTGATGAGGTTAGTGAGCGAGTGGTGATAATGATAAATGAAGTTGTGTTTTACATTTATATTTTCCTTCTTTCTCCATTAATTAGACTTGAATCTGACATAATATTATTATATGGGATTCTAGTTATTCCTGATGAAGCGCGGAGGACAAGAAATATATGTTGGGCCACTTGGTCGTCATTCTACCCATTTGATCAAGTATTTCGAGGTAGGATCCTACTTACATTCAATATTAACCTAAGTGAACGACCATAATATTTTTTTGTATTTACTTAAGTCTTCCTATAATTTCCATTGTCCAGAGCATTGAGGGTGTGAGTAAAATCAAAGACGGATATAACCCAGCAACATGGATGTTGGAAGTTACATCTACTGCACAAGAACTCAATTTAGGTGTTGATTTTACTGACCTATACAAGAATTCTGATCTATATAGGTAAGCTAATGCATATATATATTAGCTATTGTCATGTATAAATGTTTCCTTGATTTACAAAATGCTTAAATTGTTTTTCCATTTCATGGCTCTTCAGGAGAAACAAGCAGCTTATACAAGAACTGGGCCAACCTGCTCCTGGTTCAAAGGATCTTCATTTCCCTACTCAATTCTCACAGTCATTCTGGGTCCAATGCCAGGCTTGCTTGTGGAAACAGCGTTATTCATACTGGCGCAATCCACCATACACTGCTGTGAGATATTTCTTCACTACTTTCATAGCCTTGATGTTTGGAACAATGTTCTGGGACCTCGGAGGCAAACAGTGAGTCACAAAATATTCATATTAGATTATGTAATCTTCCTATTTGATTTCCACTCTGAATATATAATGATACCATGTGGTTTGGTGACTTACATTACGACAGCTCAAATAGACAAGACCTGTTGAATGCGGTGGGTTCAATGTCGACCGCTGCTCTCTTCCTTGGGGTACAGAATTCTTCATCAGTACAGCCAGTGGTAGCAGTTGAAAGAACTGTGTTTTATAGAGAAAAAGCTGCTGGAATGTATTCTGCCTTACCCTATGCATTTTCACAGGTAACTTAAAATCATTATCATTATTAGTTTTACTAACATTTTCATTATTAGTACTTCAGCTTGTATTGTTAACACAACTCATTCCTTTGTGTCACAGATTCTAGTAGAGTTGCCTTATATTTTTGCTCAAGCAGTGACATATGGACTCATAGTTTATGCTATGATGGGATTTGACTGGACTGCAGAGAAATTCTTTTGGTTTCTATATTTCATGTTCTTCACATTGTGCTACTTCACGTTCTACGGCATGATGTCCGTGGCAGTGACACCAAATCACCATGTTGCTTCCATTGTGGCTGCTGCATTTTATGCAATTTGGAATCTCTTCTCAGGATTTATCGTCGCAAGACCAGTAAGTGTTGCCAAACTATATATGAATTAATAATGCATGATTAATAGATGGAGATGGAACATGTTTATGTAATATAATAATGTAATGTATATTTATTTATGCTGACTCACTAAACAATTTCTTGTTACATTAACAGAGCATCCCAGTGTGGTGGAGATGGTACTATTGGGCATGTCCGGTGGCATGGACAATATATGGATTGATTGCATCTCAGTTTGGAGATATAACTACAGGAATGGAATCTGAAAATGGAAAGTCTGTGAAAGCTTTCCTTGAAGAATTTTATGGT
>NW_026898752.1:0-59182 GCF_033153095.1 Gastrolobium bilobum
GAGCAAAGACTGTGTTATAAATGTGGCCAACCTGGGCATTTTATTAGGGACTGCCCCTTTAATGGGGGACAGGTTTCTACTATTCAGGCCACTCCGGCTCCTATTGTGGTTGAGGAACCATCTCTACCACTCCCATCTCCAGTTGTCCGAGTATATGCAGTGACTCAGCAAGAGGCTGAGAGGTCAGCTAGTTTGGTACGAGGTATGATTTCTATTCGTGATGAAATGCTTAGTGTTTTGTTTGATTCTGGTGCCACACATTCTTTTATTGCTGATTATGTAGCCGAAGCATTTGGTCTGCATGTGATAAAAATGAAAACTCCTATGCGTATTGTTACGGCTGTGGGAAGAGTTTTTAATGAAGACTATGTTTGTGAAAATGTGAAATTCAAGTATGATGGCAGAGAATATTCTGCCGATTTTATCGTCTTACATCTTGCATCTGTGAATCTAATTTTGGGGATGGATTGGTTGTTTAAGTACTGTGTGAAGATTGACTGCTGCAGTAAAACCATTTCGGTCTCATCTCATAATGAAGAGAGGGAGTCTCCTTATCTGTCTGTACTCCGGGTTGTAAAGGCCTTGAAAGAAAGAGATTCCGGGTATGTTTTATTGGGAGGTCTGGTTGGCGTCAACAAGGAGCCAATTTCTGTTATTCCGATTGTCTCCGAGTTTGAGGATGTCTTCCCGGATGAAATTCCGCACTTTCCTCTAGAGAGGGAAATTGAATTCGCAATCGACTTGTTGTCTGGCGTGGGGCCTATCTCTCTTGCCCCATACCGGATGTCACCTCTAGAATTATCTGAATTGAAGAAGCAGATCGAAGACTTGTCCAGTAAGAATTTTATCAGACAAAGTGTGTCTCCGTGGGGAGCACCAGTGATCTTCGTTAAGAAGAAGGATGGGTCTATGAGATTATGTACAGACTACCGGCAGTTGAACAAGGTTACTTTTAAGAATAAGTATCCTTTGCCGCGTATAGATGATTTGTTCGATCAGTTGCGTGGTGCGACTGTATTTTCTAAGATTGATCTCTGGTCCAGAAATCATCAGATCCGGGTAAAGCCGGATGACGGTTCGAAGACAGCTTTCAGGTCCCGATATGGGCACTATGAGTATCTGGTTATTCCATTTGGGCTTACAAATGCACCAGCCATTTTCATTAGTTATATGAATCGGATCTTTAAAGCATATCTGGATCAGTTTGTGGTTGTCTTTATTAATGACATACTGATATATTCTAAGAGTAAAGAAGAGCATTTTGAGCATCTAAAGGTTGTTTTGCAGATTCTGAGAGAGCATCCGTTGTATGCTAAACCGTCAAAATGTGAATTCTGGATTTCTGAGATACAATTTTTGGGCTATGTCATATCATCTGAAGGAGTGGCAATTGACCCGAGTAAGATTGAAGCAGTGTTAGAATGGGAACGTCCTAAACATATTACAGAGATCAGGAGTTTTCTTGGTTTGGCTGGGTATTATAGGCGTTTTATTGAGGGATTCTCATGGATGGTATTACCTTTGACACGGTTAACCCATAAAGGGAACCCATTTGTATGGACCCAAGAATGTGAAGTGAGCTTTCAAGAGTTAAAAAAGAAGTTGACTACAGCTCCGATATTGATATTGCCGGATCCTACCAGTAAATTTGTGGTGTATTGTCATGCTTCTAAGTTTAGGTTGGGCTGTGTTTTAATGCAGTTTTGTCAGGTGGTTGCTTATGCTTCTCGGCAGTTAAAACCGCATAAGGAGAACTATCCGACACACGATCTGGAGTTGGCAGCCATAGGGTTCGCATTGAAAATCTGGCGACACTTTCTATACGGAGCCGATTTCATTGTCTACAGTGACAACAAAAGTTTGAAATATCTGTTTGATCAGAAAGAGCTGAATATGAGGCAACGCCGATGGGTGGAATTCCTGAAGGATTATGATTTTGAATTGCAATATCACCCTGGTAAGGCCAATGTAGTAGCAGATGCTTTAAGCAGAAAGGCGCTTGGTATGCCAATTTAATGATTTCTGAGTATAATCTGATTGAGAAGTTCAAGGATCTCCGCATTCTTGTGAATACAGAAGATAGTCCACGTTTATTGACTACTACGGTAGTCCTGAACTCATTAGTTGAGCGAATTAAAGAAGCTCAATTGCTTGATGAAGAGATTCAGTCTATGAAAGAGCAGGACTTTGTGTCAATGGATAGGTTCGGTCTTAAGTTTTACAAGGATCGGATCATTGTTCCGAAAGGTCAAATGGTAGATGAGGTATTGGCTGAGGGCCATATGGGTAAGTACACTATCCATCCTGCTGCTACCAAGATGTACCAAGACTTGAAACGAAACTTCTGGTGGTCGGGAATGAAGAAAGATATTGCTCTGTTTGTGAGTAAGTGTTTGACATGTCAGAAAGTTAAGATTGAGCATCAGAGACCTTCTGGATTATTGCAGCCCTTGGATATTCCGGAATGGAAATGGGTCAGTATTTCTATGGATTTTGTAGTAGCATTACCGAGAACTCAGGCTGGTTTTGATTCTATCTGGGTAGTTGTTGACAGATTGACAAAGTCTGCACATTTCATACCAGTCAAAACGAGTTTCTCTACAGAGCAGCTGGCTCGATTATATGTAAGGGAGATAGTGAAATTGCATGGTGTTCCTAAAAGTATCATTAGTGATCGGGACCCTAAATTTACTTCTCGACTTTGGGATGCAGTGCAACAGGCATTCGGTACGCAGCTGAGGCTGAGTACGGCTTATCATCCCCAGACTGATGGTCAGACTGAGAGGACTATTCAGACCCTGGAGGACTTGTTGAGGGCTTGTGCCTTAGAGCAGGGAAATGCATGGGATAAGTATCTTCCTTTGGTGGAATTTTTCTATAATAATAGTTATCATGCCAGTTTGGGCATGGCTCCCTATGAAGCTTTGTATGGCCGTAGGTGCAGGGCGCCTACGTGTTGGTCAGAAATTGGTGAGAGGCAGTTATTTGGGCCTGATATGGTCCAAGAGACTACCGATCAAATTATGATGATTAAGGATCGATTGAAGAAAGCACAGAGCCGCCAAAAGAGTTATTATGATGCAAATCACCGACCCCTTGAATTTTCTGAAGGGGATCATGTATTTATCCATTTGTCTCCGACTACGTGTGTTGGGCGTGCTCTAGGAGTGAGGAAGTTGAGTCCTAGGTTCATTGGGCCCTACCAGATTATAAAAAGGGTCGGACCTGTGACATATCAGCTTGCTTTACATCCACATCTATCAAATCTGCATAGTGTTTTTCACATCAGTCAACTTCGAAAATATGTGCCGGGTGCATCCCACATAGTACAGCCGGACAATATCGAAGTAACAAAAAGACTTGAAGTTTGTTGTGGGACCGTTGAAGGTCCTAGCACGTGATGAAAAAGTATTGAGAAACAGGATTATTCCCATGATCAAAGTGCAATGGGAAGGATTGACTCCTGGGGACGCTACTTGGGAGCGGGAGAACGAAATTCTCCAGCAGTACCCTGAGTTTGACGTCAGGTATGTGTTATTTTTGATATTTGATTTTGTGGGCAAAATCCTTAAAAGGTGGGGTGAATATAATGACCCAAAATGGTAAATCTTAATTAGAGATTTAATTTAAGGATTTAAATGCCATAATTAGATTTAGTGAGTGATTCCGAGTATTTTGACTGTAATCATGACTATGTTATGAACAGTGCGTTCTGTCGAAGAATTCGCAGTCTTGCGAATTAAACGGTAGAGCTTAAATAAGAAAAATGATTTTTGAGACATAATTTGACAATTCTGATTCCATATATGAGTTCAGAACGAAAAATTGTATAGTCTGGCACTTTCCGTGAAAATCTCGTGAATAGTGTTTTCTACCGCTGTTTAAGCAACCGGTAGAGTCCAGAAATAAATAATTGATGAAGTAAGAATTAGAAATTCCAATATATGCCAAGCAAGTCGATATAGGCCCAAGAAAATGATAAGTTTATAAGTGTTAAGTTTCAAAAATACATAAAGTACAGTTAGTGGTTCACAGTGCATTTCGTCAAAAACGGTGCAGAAACCATACTGTGAATTATGAATATTGTTCCTTAGGAAATAAAAATTAATGTAAATGATTTTAGAAAAATAAAAAATATGTTTGTAGCGTTGAGTTAGTTTCGAGTCAGTTTAAGTAAAAATACGCGAAAGAAAAACATCTGTTAAAAAGTCACATGAGTCTATAAAGCTTTGTCATCCAAGTGAATCACTATTCACACAACTAAAGCTCCTTTCTCTCTCTTGCAAACCGAGGAGTGCATCATGGAAAGGGGGTTTAGGGCTTGATTTCCTTCTTTGATTTCTTCTTGAATATTCCACCAAATCCAATGACCCACCACATAAAATTGATTGGAAACCACTCAATGAATCCATTCCACCTATTAGTTTGAGCTATAGTTGAGTGTGTGAGGAGTTCTTCCACCCTCCAGTTTCGTGTCACTATTCATCAAGGAGGAGAAAGTGTATTTTTAGAGGAGTTTTGCTTGGAAATGGCTCCCTAGACTTTGTGCAAGCTATTGGAGGTAATAAAACTCTATTTTCATGGCACTATTTTGATTTTATGAGCCATAAAAATTGTAAGTATGTGTTGGTTGGGAAAAGAATTAGTTTAAAAGGTAAAGTGATGATAGAGTTTTGATGTTTGATATATATACATGTGAAATAAGTATTGTTACATGTGTTAAATGAAAAAAATCCCCTTTTGTATGTCCCTTTATGTTCGGCCATGAGAGGATTTAGAGGGGGTTGATGTGCAAAGTTTAAATTGGGTATTTGGAAGGTGTGAGGTGTTGCAACAAGTGGAAAAATGATGAGTTAGTAAGAATGTTAAATTAGAAAGAAAATCCTTTGAAACATACCCTTGATGTTTCGACCTTGAAGGATTTGGAGGGTTTGAGATTCCAAAAATTTAATTGGAATTTGGTAGAGATATAATTATGTATGTGGAGTTATTAAATTAAGTGAAAGAAATGAAATAAAATAAAATAAAAACCTTGGTTTCCTCTTTAGGGGTTTTGGCCTTATAGGGTGAAAATAAGGATGATGAAATTATGATGTATTTTGTTAAGGGTTGAGTTCAACACATGAGATTAATAAGAATATGAAGTGAAATGGCCTAGACTTGTGTATTAGGATAGCATTGGCAAAAATATAAAGAAAGGAAGATAAGCGATAAAATGTATGCCTTATGGAAAGTCTAGGCATGATAGCATTTTATTGATTTGTATTTGTGGATTCTTGCTCTAGGTGTACCTAGGGACTAAAAAGGATCAGAATCTCTTGAAGACATATAAGTAACTTGTGCAACAAGTAAGCGTATTGGTAAAGCTTCAAGACGTAAGCTCTATGTTTAAGGAGTCTTTTCCTACTTGAGTGCTCCACCATAGTTAGTGAACTGTGGTTGGATTGTATGACTGTTTTGATGCTTTGTATAGATACATTCATATAGAGCTATTTGATAACATGATATGTTTTGTTCTGATATGACTTCTGTAAGATGATTTTTGTAATAATCTATGGCCATTGATTGTATAGTACCCTGATTTCCGCTTTGGGGTCCTCCCTCAGGAACACATGCCTTGATTTCCGCTTGGGGTCCTCCCTTGGGAATGACGGCGCACATCTCTGATATGATATGGATATATGCTCTGTTCTGTTATGATATCTGTTATATGTTGTATTCGTATACTCTGTATCTGACTTTCATGCAGGAGTGAGCCAGGGGTATGGAGAATTCTCTATAAACCTGGAGCTTATTGAGATTTGTATTCTCACCCCTCGTTGGAGCCATATTTTCAGGTGCCTGTGGCTGAGGATTTTGGACGGATTGGGTTTTGAGTAGCCGTAGGCTACTTCTATTTTGGAGTATAGTGCTTCTATTTAGTATTTCAGTATTTTGTGGATCATGATGTTAGATCCTTTATTTTGTATATGGCCTGTATATGTTTTGTACATGTCTGTCAGTTTGATGCATGTACATTTGAGTATTCAGGCACATTATATGATGATGTAGTATTCAGATATGTTAACGTTTTGGATTGCATGCTGTTAGATATAGTGGCACGGAGCCATGTTATGCATGCGCCCATGGATGAGTATGTGATTATATTTGGATGTCGGGTATTTCTGAATTGATATGTGGTATAAACTGTTATCAGGAAATGCTTCTGAGTGGGATTGGAAAATCCCCAGTTGTTCGCTTTATAGAGGAAACTCTGCCCGATTTTCGTTTACGACGAGTAAGAATTAAAGTAGAAAAAGGAAAAAGTTAGCTCGTATTTTCGTAAGTTAAGTCTTCCGTTGTTTCTGTTTTTATCATATGTATGTTAATTGAACCGGCTCGAGACTGGGATGTTACACCCGAGAGCCATAATCATTGATGGGGGAACACATTTTGACAACCGGTTGGTAGAAGTTTTTCTTGCAAAATACGGAGTCAGGCATAAGATAAGTACCCTGCCTGTATCACCCACAGACTTGTGTTCAGGTTGAAATTTCTAACAGAGAACTTAAGCGAATACTGGAAAAGACTGTTGGGAATGCCAGGACTCAATGGTCCAAGAAACTTGATGACATTTTGTGGGCATACCGTACAATATTTAAGACTCCTATTGGAATGTCTCCATTTCAGTTGTTATTTGGGAAAGCATGTCATTTGCCGGTGGGATTGGAGCATAGAGCATTATGGGCTGTTAAGTTTTTAAACTTTGATTCAAAAGCAGTAGGTGAGAAGAGGCTACTTCAATTGGATGAACTGGATGAATTTCGTCTTACTGCATATGAAAGTGCAAGCTTATATAAGGAAAAGACCAAGCTATGGCATGACAGGAAGATAACACCCAGGGATTTCAAGGAGGGTAATCAAGTTCTGCTGTTCAATTCCAGGTTGAAGTTATTTCCTGCGAAGTTAAAGTCCAGATGGTCTGGACCATTTGTGGTGAAGGATATGAAGTCTTATGGAGCAGTGGAAATTTGTCCTTTGGATTCTGACTGAAGCTTCACTGTCAACGGTCAGAGATTAAAGTTGTACATTGGAAGTGTTGTGGACAGACAACTTCTTACAGTTGCTCTGATGGAGGTAAGTTGAGTAAGGACCGTCAGGCTCGTGACGTTAAACACGCACTGAGTGGGAGGAAACCCACTATATCAGGTATGTGATAATTAATATTAATAATATTATAAAAAAAAAAGTTTTAGAAAATTTTGAAAAAAATTGACAAGTGCTGGCGCTAAAACTTCCATTTTGGACGTTTTAGCGATCTAGAGATGCATCACAATGCAAAACTCTGGCCCAGAGCGCTAAAACGTTCTACTTGACCGTTTTAAGTTTTAACGTTCCCCTAACGCATCATAATGTAAGCACTCTGGTCCAGCGCGCTACAACGTCCTGGTTGACCGTTTTAGCGCGTTGATGCACACAACTATGTGCACATTTTCTGGAACAGGGCGCTAAAACATTTTTTTTCAACGTTTTAGCGCCGAATCACTTATATGTTTCCACGGTTCTTCATTTTCTTCATTCATTCACTCACTCAGTAAATATGCAAAACCTCATTATAAAGATGAAGTTGTCAAAGGCACAAAGTTGATAAATTCAAAATGAGTCAAAAATATTAAAAGCAAAAGACTGGGTGGAAACCCGGAAATATCATTACAAATCAAAACGCGGCTCAAAAGCCCTGAGAAAAGAATGATTACAAATTAAACCGGCATCCCGGCCCTTCATTCTGGAGTCTCAACATGACCGATTTGTACGTCACCAACTTCGGCAGCATCCGGGGTAGTAACTTCCTCTTCTCCTTCAACTCGGTCACCTTCAACCTGGGTTGCTGAATCACCTGCAGAAGATTCTGGAAGGGAGAAACAATTTGACCATTGCTAACATAAGCTTTGTGATGCAAGCTGGTAGTGTTAAACTCGAGACTAGGATTGAGAACTTTAATTTGACTAACAGCATTGTTGAAAGAACCCAATACCGACTTCTCCAACTCGCCTTGATAAAATCGAGCATCGATCTCAGCTTCTTTCAGCTTACCATTAGTACGTTCAAACATGATTTTAAAATCCTTCATGGAATGAACATTACTGACATGCAGAAGTTGAAGAGAATCATTTTCAAATTGGAGAGTTCTCAAGTCCTCCTTTACCTTCAAAAGCTCAACGTGAGTTTTGCCATTCTCCTCTCTGGCTGCATTCATCTCGGTCAAAGTCTGAACATATTTATTTTTCAAAGACAATAAGGGCCTGGCGAAAGAAGCCATTTTCATACAATTTAACTCAATGTTTTCTAACTCCTTCATCTCAGAAGGAGAAGAAGGAGTAGAATTAAAGAAATGATCAGGTAGACAAATGACATCACGGAAGTCATTATTGATCCCGGACTGCCAAAGAGCATTCTTTGAAAGGCCAGTAGCAGGAGGAGAAGGAGGAGTAGCCAAAACTCGAATGGGAGCAGGGGTACCCTTCTCAGCTGGAGTCCCCTTTCCTTTCTCCCCGGTAGCCAGCTTCTTGGACCTGAGCTCAGGAGTTTTTCTTTTCCAGGTTGTCAAGTCGACAACTGCGGCCTTCTTACCTCGGTTCAAAGTGGCCAAAAAACTCGGTTGCTCATCCTGTTGGCCCTTCATGTTTGGAACTGCAAATGATAAACACAGAACCGTGTTAGAATCAGACATCATATCACAAAAATGCATAAATGAGTAAGTAAAAAAAAGCATACTCAATTCTAAGTCAAGTTCCTCATGAGATTTGAAAATAAATGAGGCGACACTAACATGACCAAGCGATTGGACATATGCGGCCTTGGAGATAACCGTATCAAACTCATCATCAGTTAACTCGGTTTCCCTTCTACATCCTCTGAATCAGAAGATCAAAGGAACCAGGGTTCTTTTCCGGGTTGCGTAGCAACTTTAAAGAACGTTTCTTTAAAGTTCTTGAAAGAATCAGAGTAAACATTAAAAAGTTTTTGTGAAGGGTAACCCTGAATAGTGACCCAACCCATCCTCTTTGGTGGTTCACAGCCAGTATGAGGTGTAATGGCCTGAAAAAATAAAAAGAAGACAGAAATTGTGCAAGGTAAAGTAAGGTAAGCACAAAAGTGTTCAAATGCTTTAAGAAAACCCCAACCATTGGGGTGAAGTTGAGAAGGGGCTATATGAAGATGATTCAAGACACAAATTTGAAACTCGGTTAAAGGAAATCGAATGTTGAGTTAGGTAACAAGGACTCGGTAGAAAAAGAAAAAGGAAAGCTCATCCGAGTTCCTCCTCGAGCAAACAGGCTCATCTTTGCGGACAGGAACTGAAAGTATCCTTTTGTAGGCCATGAACATAAAAGAGTGAATACTTAAAATTTTTATGTAGAAGAAGCAACCATTCCCCACCCTCAATCATGTGCAACCCATGAATCATGCACTAGACATGTTAGGGGTTTAAAGTTGATGCCTTTACTCGGATAACTTTTCATGGTCAAATGCGTTCTTGATCAATTCTTCAGACTTGAAGAACACAAGTCCTATGATGGAAATCCACAACACCTTATTGTCTTGTAAGAGAAGAACGCTTCCTCGACTGCCCAATATCCTTCAATGAAAGTTGCTAGACTCAAGAGAAGAACATAGACTGGGTGGTGCCTGTGGTTATTGCAAGAGAGAGATAGCCGCCACACTGATGTGTGTGTTAACTAAGGTTTCAGTGGAGAAAATTAGAGAAGAAGAGTTAGAAAAATTAAGTAAGAAGAGGGGCTATATATGTGTGGTGCCTTATTAACCTAAGACTAGATCAAATCAGCGCCCTCATCAAATCCCAATCTTATTCGGTAATTTTCTTAATTTTATACAATCAATCCAATTGATTGGTTTCCCATATTTCAGCCAATTAATTTAATTAATTAATTTCCTTAATTTTATCCAATCAACAATTGATTGGTTTCCCAAATTTCAACCAATTAATTTAATTAATTGATTTCCTTAATTTTATCCAATCAATCTAATTGATTGGTTTCCTTTATTTTCTCCATCTTCATTAAATCCAATTTAATGACTATATTTAAATTCAAATTTTAAATTCAAAATTCAAAATAAGAATTTAATTTATATTTATTTAAATTCAAAATTCAAATTCAAAATTTGAAATTAGAATTCAAATTATTTTTAAAATTCAAAAATAAAATTCAAATTAATTTTATTAATTTAACATTTAAATTAATTAGGTTATATCATGGATTAAGTCCAACTTGACCCATGATGTCACCTACTGTCTCTCTTGGCCCAATATGTGGGCTTTTCCAACTTACGCCTGTTATGCCTTATTGGGCCCAAATCACATATGCTAGAATTCAAGACAACTTAAGGTGTTTGTCTGCGACCAATCAGGCCCAATATAGCCACTGACATAAATGGGCTTGGGCTCATTAAGCCCAATTCATCTAATGACAACACAGAGCACTAACAATGCTTTGTTGTCCTAGATCTAGTTGAGTTCATTGAATGATCAACCTGTTATACATATTTGGTTACCGTGTGAATTGTTCTTCGTCTCGGTTATCCGTCCCATTAACCTAGGTCAAGGAAAACGTATCAAGCCTTGCGGTCTAGGATTAGCTTTTGCCGAAACAGGGAATATTCATTTACGCACTTTAATGAGCGGGCCATCTCATGACTCCTTTACTATGCATAGATTCCCGAGTCTTGTAAATGTCATCTCGATTTTACTAGTCTACGAATAACCTAATACCTCACAGAGATTGACGAATTCCTTCAACTTGTCACACTAGCCCTGAGTCTTGAGGGCATGCCCAAGAGTATACCTACGAGTCTCCATGTATCAGGAAGACAAGGTATACAATCAAAGCAAGCCTTCCAAAGCACAGGTTTATATGCCAACGTCTGGTTTATGGAAAGACACTCCCAAATAATAAGAGATATTACCTATTGATACTATCTGTGAGATTTCCTTGTAATGTCTCTTTATGGGTCAATTCAGTGCGAGCTATTCTCCAATAGGTCCGCCCACGAGTCATCTAAGACATCTCCATGTATGTAGCTCACGAGGACTCTACCTTGCATCTCCATGCAAGTATCTAGGTCGTGCTAGTCTTACCCGAGATCAACAATACCCATTATCGGTATCTCTGAACTAGGAACATATTTTTGGCAATGGGCGTGTGGTGTTATTGAGCCCTCATGATCGTGATCCCTATCACAGATCCTCAATGTGACACTCGTTCCATTCCAAGGGCTTTATCCAGTTACTCATATTCAATATTTGAGACATGCAATATGAAACAAGATAAAAAAATGCTTTTATTCATAAAATTTATTCACAACAATAAAGAAGTACATGGGTACATCTGACACTCATATTGTTTCTATGACACCTATGCACTAACAATCTCCCACTTGGCCTAGAACCTATATGACCGAAATATATATCCTAAAGCCTCATAATGACTATCATGTTTTCTTTGAGAAACTACTTTTGTCAGAGAATCGGCTAGGTTGTCATCTGTGGGAACATAGTCCATCTTTACATCCATCCTATCACTGATTTCTCTAATCAGGTGATATCTGCGGAGCACGTGTTTTGATCTTTGATGAGACCTGGGTTCTTTTGCCTGCGCAATAGCACCATTGTTGTCACAATACAACTGTATGGGCTCACTAACGCTTGGAACCACCCCAAGTTCAGTGATGAACTTCTTGATCCACACTGCCTCCTTAGTTACTTCTGAAGCCGTTATATATTCAGCCTCTGTCATTGAATCTGTTGTAATCTCCTGTTTGGAACTTTTCCAAGTCACTACTCTACCATTTAAGGTGAATACGAACCTTGATTATGATTTACAATCATCTTTGTCAATTTAGAAGCTAGCATCAGTGAACCCTTTCACTGCTAGCTCATTAAATCCACCATAAACCAGAAATATATCCTTAGTCCTTCTCAAGTACTTGAGGATTATTTTGATTGTTGTCCAGTGACCTTCTCCATGGTCTGCTTGGCGCTTGCTCGTTATGCTTAAAGCATAAGAGACATCCAGTCTTGTATAGATCATGACATACATGATGGATCCGATAGCCGAAGTGTATGGTATCTCACTCATGCGATCATTCTCTTATTGTGCCTTAGGACACATAGCCTTAGAAAGGTGCACGCCTTGATTGACAGGAGGAAAATCCCTTTTTGACCCTTCCATAGTAAATCTCCTTAGTATTTTGTCAATGTACGTAGATTGGGATAATCAAGTAGCCTCTTAGTTCTATCTCTATAGATCTTTATACCCAGTATATAGGTCGCCTCTCCCAAATCTTTCATGGTGATGCTTTCAGAAAGTAACTCCTTAACTGTTTAAAGTATATGGATGTCATTCCCTATCAGCAATATGTTATCCACATAAAGCACCAAAAAAATAACATTGCTCCCACTAGCCTTCTTGTAAACACAAGACTCATCCTTGTTCTTGATGAAACCGTTACTCCTAACAACCTCATCAAAATGAATGTTCCAACTCTGTGATGCTTACTTTAGCCCATATATTGACCTTTGAAGTTTGCATACCATATATTCTGGCCTTTTGATTCAAAACCTTCAAGATGTGTCATATACACCTCCTCCTTTGCCAAATTATGAAGGCAATCTTGACATCCATTTGCCAAATTTCATAAACATTATATGTTGCTATAGTTAGCATGATCCGAATAGATTTGACCATGGCAACAGGTGAGAAAGCCTCGTCATAGTCAACTCCTTGTCTTTGACGATATCCTTTCGCAACCAACCTAGCTTTATAGGTTTGAACGTTTCCATCTACATCAGTCTTTTTCTTAAAGACCCATTTACATCTAATAGGAACCGTTCATTCTGGATATGGAACCAAGGTTCATACCTGGTTTTGATGCATCGAGTCTATTTCAGACCTCATGGCTTCAAGCCATTTGGAGGAGTCAACATCCGTGACTATATAACACCTCGTATTTCTAAAACATATAATTGTATATTAAAATGTTAATTAAAGGGTACGATTAGTGAAAATCCTGAGTTCTGGGTCAAAATACATAAGAGGATAAAATGGTAAATTACCAAACACGTAATCCTAGGAAAGAATAATTGAGTTGAAGGTCTCAAATGGAAAATCAACACTGGAAATGGATTTAAAACGAAAAATTGAGTGGTTAGACAAGTTTCTGGAAATTTGATAAATAGTGTTTTTACCGGTAAAAATATCGCGGTACAGTTGCACCGTAAAGCATGCCGAATGAATTTTGAGCTCTAGGTTTGGAAATAAGTTATAAATGGTACATAGGACTAGGAAATATAATTTCTGGTGAAAACTGATTGAAATTAGGGTTTTTAGGGAAGCGTGCCCACAATGCACATAACAACTTAAAACTGTGATTTCACCAAACGACCGGAAAACTTCGGATTCATCTGATCAAGGGAAATTAAAGAACTTTGGTGAATATTAAATTTTGGAGTTTATGAATAATTTATGAAATATTTGGAGATTGGTGGTTTAAGTGGGAGATTTGAAATAATTTGAATTGAGTGAGGTGTCAAGTGGGACCTACCCACTTAAGTGACTTAAAGCCACCTATGCAATCAGCCACTATTCATCATCTTCTCCCCCATTCTCTCTCATCAAAATCGAGCTCCCTTTCCTCTTTGTGCAAGTTTTGGTTCAAAACTACATTCCACCAAAATACCACCAAAATCCAACTTCCACTACATCAAACTTTAAGTAAATAGCATTCTAAACACAATCATGGTAGTCTCAAGGCTTGAAACTCACTAATTTGGGAGAAATCAAGGACCCAAGTCCGCGGACATGATGTGGAAAATTGATGTCTTGGAGTTCATTGATCCTACAATGCTTGGGTATTGTGTTGAGGAGTCCTAGGCCTTGATTGTGGGTAAGTTTTAACACATTTCATTGGTTGATTCATAGGATTGGATTTTTTTGAACCTAGGGTTAGTGTGCATGGATTGACATGGTTAGAGAGCTCAAATTGAAAATGTGCATTAGATAAAAGTGCCTTAGAATGATGTTTTATAGATTGAGCTCATAAAATTTATTAGTGAAAAAGTTGATAACATAGGAAAATTTTGAGTTGGGAATTCAAGACTTTGTGAAATGGATATGTTGTGGGATTGTGTAATTGAGTTGTGGAGTATTTGTACGAGTTAATTATAGGATTGTATGATGTTTGGAAGTGTTGAAATGAATTAGAAATCCTTTAGTATGCATTCTTGTTAATTTCGGCCATTGAAGGGAAGTAAGGAAATGATGATGTAAAAATCATGTAACTGGTGTTTTGTGGTTGTTGTAAGAACCTGCACCGTTAATTAAGGAAATTAATTAATTAGATGTGAAAATTAGAAAATAATTCCATAATTGACCCTAATAATTATTATGAGGCTTTAATAATTAGAGTAGTGAGTAATAATGTTGAAAGTCGCTTTTTGGACCAAAAGTGCAGATACCGGTTCTGCTACTCGGTATAAAAGCGTACCGAAGAAGTATCTCGGAAAATTATAATATGTGCATGAATATTCCTAGAATATTATATAGGACTTGTAAGACGAGTTTCAAGTTAAAATAATGAGAACCGATGCCAGAACTGATACTGGCTATGGAAAAGTGCATACCGGAAAGGTGCTGCGAAAAGTAAAATAAGAATATGATAAATCTTGTAAAAATGAGTAGGTTCAGATTCCAAAGTTTGGGATTAAATTGCTAAGCATAACAATTAGCGCTAATACAGTGCAATTATGGCTTAAGTGAGCTATATAAAGAACCTTGCACATGATCCTAGGTCAGCCACCTTTCCTTCTACGTGAAAAATTGCTGAGTCTTGTGTGCAGCCACCTTGCACCTTCTTCTTCCTCCATTGAGACCTCCAAGAGACCATTTTCTTGGTTTCTTCTTCTTTTAAACACCTTGGGTGAGTGGGAACTATCATGGTGAGAGTGTGGTGAGCTCCATTCTGAGTTGTGGTGTTGTTCTCTTGTGCTTGAGGTGCTGACTTCTTGGGGTGGGTTGAGGGATCCATTGTTATGGCATTTTGAGGACCAAAGAGTGACCTTTGTGAAGAAAGAACTCATCTTTGTGTGCCATTTTCGTGCACCTTCAAAGTCAGAATCTTTGGAGCTGGTTGTGAGCTCCAAGAGAAGCCTTTGCTTCTGTTTTGAAGCCTTGGGTATGTTCCTTCACTTGATCTTGAGTTTTAATGCTTAAAAGAGGTGTCTTGGCATGTATGATGAGATAATCAAGTAACTAACCTGAGTATGAACCTAAATGTGCCTAAAAATGGAGTCTTGAACGTAGTTAATTGGTAAAAGTTGAACCTTTGGATGATATCTTCGCGAAAATGCAGAACTGCATTCTGTCACGAAATATCCGAATATCGATATCCGGATATTCATATTCGGGTATGTGATTCTGTGATATCCGGATATTGATATCCGGATATGGTATTCTGTGATATCCGGATATTGATATCCGATTATAGGGTTTTGTGATATCCGGATATGCCCCCGACATATATTCGGATATTTTGGATTTTCGAAGAACAGTAGGTTACTGTTCATTCAGAACTGAGCTATGGTTTGTGGATCTTAGTTTGATGAAGTTGAACTTCTGTAATAACTTAACTAAGTCAGAATCTATGTGATTAAGGGCTTGTGGCTTTGTGAGAAGCCTAAAGACATGAAACGTAAAAGAGAAGCGTTGTCTTTATGTTTATGCTTATGAGCTATGGTTTTTGATATGATTGCTGGTCCAAAACAGATTGTGATCCTGCTGTGTTTGGACTTTGAGCATTGGTTGGACTCTTGGCTTGGATTGTTAGCTTGCAAGGTAAGCTTTCATGTCCTCGGTTTAGCCATTATTGGTTCCACCATTTCCCATGGGGGGATGGTTGTATGCATGATGTGTTTTCATGTACTGTTTTATTGAAATGCTAATGAGCTGTTAAGTGCAATTGCTTATGATATGTATGTGGTGTTATGCCTACAGGAGGCCAAGGGGTGGTCCTGTGGGCGGGTACAACAATGGCTAGTACTGTGTGGGTTTAGATGGATTCCTGCACTTCTTTGATCAGTAGAATTGTTATAACACACATGACATGATTATTGCTGCATTGCACTGTTTTGGAGCTTATACTGTTAAACTGCCTTTTGAACTTATATTGCACATGTAAGTGAGCTTGGGGTGGAAAATCCTTGAGGACCCCTTGTCTTACTGAGATTTCTTGTTAGAGATCTCACCCCACATTTGGGGAACATATTTCAGGCTCAGGTAATACTGGGGTTGATTCCTCTAGCGACAGGAGGCCGGAGCTTAGTTGACTATATACTTGCTGTATGCTGACATGACTGGATATGGGATGCTACTTATGTTTTCCGCCTTTATTATGATATTGAGTTGAGATTGTTGTTGGGCTTTGTTGCCTTATTTGGTGAGCATGGGGATTGTCCATGCCACGTTGATTGACTATGTCTTAGTTTAGTTTTGTGTATTAATAATGTATCAGGATTATGTACGGACTACGTGTTGTAGTTCCATGATTTTAGATACTCACAATTATTTATATATGAGGTATTCTAGTTATTGTTGAATTGCAATTATATACATGCAATGTTTTTATGAAAATGATTAAGTAATCAACTTGGCTAAGTATAACAATGTCATAATCGAAAAGAACAAAGATATTCCGCATTTTTAATTTAAGCGTGGCTTAATACGATGACATGTTAAAAAACCGGGTTAACACGGGGTGTTACATTTTATGATATCAGAGCACTTTCTAGGGAAAAGCCTGTATGTGTTGCAAACTTAGGATGTTTTGCTGTGAGTTTGTCTTTTGTGTTCTCTCTAATGGGTTTTATTATGATAATGCATATGTGACCACATTGTGTGGGTCTGATCAACTCATTCTTTGTGTAACTTGTGCAGAGTCATGGTACTACCCAGGAGGAACCGGGACACTAACGAGGGTCAACCTGATCCTGTCCTGGCTGCATTGGCTGAAATGCAGGCGGCCCGACAAGCCGACCAAGAGGCCATGAGAATGGCAAACCAGGCTATGCTGTACGCCATCAGAGAGGTGAACAGGAAGGCTACTGAGGATGTACTGGAGGCCAACCGTCTGGCGAACATGACTATAATGAGAGTCATGTTGGAAGAGATGGGGGTTGGTTCTGCTGTGGGCCAGTTTCCTCCGCCACCACCTCCACCGCCACTGCCTCCACCTCCACCCAGTCTTCAGGACGATAGTCAGAGTCAGATGGGTGATGGCAGTCACCTTACGAGGGCGATGCAGACTGTCCCTTTGCTTGTTGAGGACAGAGATGAGATCGACCGACGGCTGAATGCTTTTCGTAAGCATAAGCCTCCTTCATTTGATGGGCTTTCTGATCCCACTGCTGCTGCTAGATGGCTACAGGCCCTGGACAAGATATTCAGGGTGATGCAGTTTACGGACCCGCAGAACTTTTGTTTGTCACTTACATGCTGGAGGGCGATGCCCATGAGTGGTGGACAAACACCTCGCATGCTTTTGAGATGCAGGGTCATGTGACAACATGACCATTCTTTGAGGATTGATTCCTTGGCATATACTTCATTCTGGATGAGCAGGAGAGGAAACAGGGGGAATTTGATAGGTTGGTGCAGGGCTCGATGTTGGTTGACGAGTACCTGGCCAAGTTTAATGAGCTGGTAAAGTTTGCGCACTTTTGGATAGCGATGCATACTCCGACATTCTTGGCTGCTAAGTTTCGTAGGGGACTTAATTAGGTGATTGCAGATCATATTGCTGGAGCTGCCTCCAGAGACTTCGGTACACTGGTATAGTAGTGTAAGGACATATAGTATGTCTGCATTACGAGTAAGGCCAAGCGGGCCAAGGTTGAGGAGACAAAGGGAACTGGTAGTTCCACTTCCTGGAAAGACAGGAAGTATGCTGGAAAGGGAAAGGGAAAGCAGTTGGCTGCTAGGTAGGTGCCTGGCCAGTTCAAGAGGACCACTACGACGGGAGTACAGCGAGGCCTCCGTCTCTCAGATGTACAGGATGCGGGAGGACTCATTTGGGGCCGTGTGCTACCGGCCAGAATATTTGATTCCAGTGTGGCAAGGAGGGCCATTATGCTAGAGAGTTTCCGTCGTTGACGGCGAGAGCTCCTACAATTCAGGCAGTTCCACTTCAGATGGTTCCCCTTCCACCACCAGCGGCACCTGTTGTGCCACCTACTACGGGGCCAGTGTATACCTTGGATCGTCAGTAGTCGGACCAAGCTCCGAACCTTGTTAGAGGTATTATATCAGGAAGGACCAACACAGGTGCAGTTGTCAGTCTCTCCTTCAACTCCTGAAAGCAATTCTCACACTCGTAGTCCACACAAATGGAGTCTCCTTCCGGGTAAGGCGAGTCAATGGTAGCACCATCGTGGAGAATCCCTTAATGAACCTCTTATAGTACCTGGCCAAACCCAAGAAACTCCTAACTTCAGTAACCGTCTTGGGCCTCTCCCAATCTAGCATGACCTCAATCTTGTTTGGATCCACTGCAACTCCTTCTGCAGAAATGACATGCCCAAGAAACTTCACAGACTTTAGCCAAAACTCACATTTCGAAGGCTTAGCATAAAGCTTCTTTTCCTTCAGCACCTGCAACACGATCCTCAAGTGCTCAGCATGCTCCTCCTCAGTCTTGGAGTAAATCAAGATATCGTCAATGAAGACGATCATAAACTGATCCAGGTACGGCTGGGAAATCATGTTCATGTAATCCATGAACACTGTGGGTGCATTGTTGAGTTCAAACGGAATCACCAAACACTCATAATGACCGTATCTCGAACGAAACGCGGTCATTGGGACATCCTCCGGCTTAACCCGAATCTGATGGTATCCAGACAGGAGATCAATCTTGGAATACACGCAAGCACCCCTGAGTTTATCCAACAGATCATCAATATGAGGGAGGGGATACTTGTTCTTGATTGTCACCTTGTTCAGCTGTCTGTAGTCGGTGCACAATCGCATTGTCCTGTCTTTATTTTTTACAAAGATAACCGGTGCTCCCCATGGAGACACGCTCGGTCGAATGAAATCTTTCGCCGAAAGATCCTCGATATGCTTCTTCAGCTCCGCCAACTCTGGTGGCGACATTTGATATGGAGCTAATGAAATAGGCCCCACACCAGGCAACAAGTCTATGGAGAACTCTATCTCCCGCTGTGGTGGAAACTCAGGAATCTCCTCAGGAAATACCTCGAGGAATTCCTCCACCACAGGAATGCCAGTGATATCCTCTTGTGTCCCACTCACCAAACCTCCCAACATGACATAATCAAATGCCCCTTCTCTCAAGGCTCTCCTAGCCTGCAGTACGGCGAGGAAATGGTTGTGGAATCACACGGAGACATCACCACTCGCTTGGCACAACAATCAATCATAACACAGTTCTTGGACAACCAATCCATGCCAAGGATGATCTCCAAGTTAGCCATCGGCAATCCAATCAGATCTACCGAAAAGTCATGGTCATCCCACTGAAACACGACATCTCGATGTACAATGGAGATATCACACTTTTCTCCGGTGGCGGTAGTCACCCGCAATGGTGGAGAAAGCACAGCAATGGGCAACTTAAGCCCCACAACAATTGTGGTTGCAATGAAAGAATGC
Source organism: Gastrolobium bilobum (assembly GCF_033153095.1). Taxonomy (NCBI): domain Eukaryota; kingdom Viridiplantae; phylum Streptophyta; class Magnoliopsida; order Fabales; family Fabaceae; genus Gastrolobium; species Gastrolobium bilobum. Next base: position 19,725 of record NW_026898752.1, read on the forward strand.
GTAGTCCCAGAATCAAACAATACATCAACATTAGAACCACCAATGGTAATAGTACCTCTGACAAGGTTCGGAGCTTGGTCCGACTACTGACGATCCAATGTATAAATACGCCCAGTGGCAGGTGTAGGTGGAAGGGGAACCATCTGAAGTGGAACTTCCTGAACTGCTGCAACTCTCGCCGTCGACGACGGACGCTCTCTGGAATAGTGGCCCTCATCTCCACACTGGAAACATATAATCTGACCGGTAGCACACGGCCCCACATGAACCTTCCCACATCCCGTGCATCTGGGAGCAGGAGGTCTCGCTGTACTCCCTTGAGTAGTAGTCCTCTTAAATTGATTTGGCGCTTGTCTAGCCGCCAACTGTTTTCTTTTACCTCTTCCCCCAAACTTCCTGTCTCCCCAGGAAGTGGAACTACCAGTTCCCTTGTTCTCAGCAACCTTGGCCCTCTTGGCCTTACTCACTATGCAGACATCCTCGAGGTCTCTATACTGCTGCACCAACGTACCAAAATCTCTGGATGCAGCTCCAGCAATGCGATCAGCTATCTCCTCATTAAGTCCCCTACGGAACTTAGCAGCCAAGAACGTCGGAGTAGGCATAGCGATCCTGAAATGTGCAAACTTGACCATTTCATTAAACTTAGCCAAATACTCGTCCACAGACAACGAGCCCTACACTAGCCTGTCAAACTCTCCATGCTTCCTCTCCTGTGCATAGTAAGGAAAGTATCTGCCCAAAAAGCAGTCCTCGAAGAATGGCCATGTTATGACATGACCCTGCATCTCATAAGCGTGAGAGGTGTTCATCCACCACTCATGGGCATCGCCCTCCAGCATATACGTTGCAAACATCAACTTTTACGGATCGGTGCACTGCATGACTCGAAAGATCTTATCCAACGCCTATAGCCATATCGCAGTAGTAATAGGATCATACGACCCATCAAAATAAGGTGGCTTATGCTTGCGGAAAGCATTAAGCTGGCGGTCAATAACGTCACGATCCTCCGCAATCGTAAGATTCATCAAAAGTAGGTGGCTTATGCTTGCACAAAGCATTAAGCCGATGATCAATCACATCTTTATCTTCAGCAGGCTCCACAAAGGGTTCCATCACCCCAGTCAGGTGACCAGTGCCCTCAATTTGGCTCTGGCTCTCGTCTTGCAGACTAGGTGGATGCAGCAGCAGTGGTGGCGGTGGAAGTGGTGGCAGAGGGAACTGACCAACAACAGGAGCAACCCTCATCTCCTCCAACATGACCCTCATCATTGTCATGTTCGCCAGCCGGTTCGCCTCAAGAGCATCCTCCGTGGCCTTCTGATTCGCCTCACGAGCGGCGTCCATCATTGCCACGTTGGCCAATCTAGCGGCCTCCTGCATCTCAGCTAATGCAGTCAGGATCGGGTCGGGTTGACCTTCAGCAGTCTCGCGAGTTCTCCTGGGTATTATCATGACTCTGCACAAGTTACACAAATTATGAGTTGATTACGCCCACCCAATGTGATCACATATGCATTATCATAATAACACTCAACGGAGCAAACACACAAGACAAGAGACAACCAAGCATCCTAATTATTGCAATACATACAGGCTTTTCCCAAGAAAGTGTTTTGATACCATAAAATGTAACACCTCTTATATATCCGGTTTGTTATCATATCATCGTATTAAGCCACACTTAATTTAAAAATGCGAAATATCTTTTTCTTTTCAATTATGACGTCATTATCATTAACCAAGTTGAATTACTTAATTCATTTCATAATACATCGCCTGTATGTAAATTGCAAAAGACAACTAACTGAAATACCTCATAACATAGATGTGAGTATCTAAGTCACGGATCTACTACACGTAGTCTGGACAATATCCTGATACATTTTTAATTACAACTAAGCATAAAGTCAAGTCAAAGTGGCATGGACAATCCCCATGCTCACCCAAATAAGGCAACATAGCCAAACAAGGTCTCAACAACAATAGCAATATAATCATAAAGCTAACAGCAAGTAGCAACAAGCATAATCCAGCATCCAAGAATAATCATCATATAAACAACAATATTAGCTAAGCTCCGGCCTCCTGCCGCTAGAGGTCTCAACTCCCGCATTACCTGAACCTGAAATATATGCCCCAAACGTGGGGTGAGATCTCTAAAAAGTAATCTCAGTAAGCCAATGAGTCCTCAAGGATCTTCCACCCCAAGCTCACTTACACGAGCAATATAAGTTCAAAAGTATTTGACAATATAAGTTCCAAAACTATGCAGTGCAACAGATACTCCTGCCATGTGTGTTTTAACTATTCTACTGGCCAGAGAAATGTAGGAATACGTATATTACCTACAGTTAGTACAAGGAACATCGCTTGCACCTCACCCATAGCCTCACCCTCTTGTATGCACCACATACTCAGGCTTACCGTATAGGTGGAACACCACATGCATATCATAAAGGCACTCGCATATAACAGCTCAACAGCATTTTAACAAATCAATATATCATGAAAACAACATCATGCATATAACCATACCCCCATTGGACATGGTGGAACCAACAATGGCTAAACCGAGGACACGAAAGCTTACCTTTCAAGTTAACAATCCAAGCCAAGAGTCCAACCACTCTCAAAGCCCAAACACAGCAGAATCACAATCTGTTTTGGACCAACAATCATATCAAAATCATACTCAACAAGTATAAGACACAAGGACAACATCTTTCCTTTACATTTCGTGTCTTAAGGCTTCTCACAAAGCCACAAGCCCTTAATCACTTAGATTCTGGCTCAACTAATCAATTCAGAAGCTCAACTTAATCAGTCCAGGGTTCACAAACCCCAAACATCATTCTGTATGAACAGTGCAACTACTGTTCTTCGAAAACCCAGAATATCTGGATATATGTTGGGGCCATATCCGGATATCTTCCTTGCAATATCTGGATATCAATATTCGGATATTCAGAACCCCATATATGCATATCAATATCCGAATATACATATTCGGATATCAATATCCGGATATTTTCAACCCAATATCCGGATATTTCGCGACAGAACTCAGATTCTGCATTTTCGCGAGATATCAATCCAAAGGTCCAACTTTTACCGATTACAGAAGCCTAAACATGCATTTCTAGATGTGTTTAAGCTTACCCAACCTCAAGTTGTTAACTTTAGTTCATTACATGCATCAAGGTTCCATTTTTAACAATGAAACTCAAGCACAAGGGTGATGATCATACCACAAGCTCAAAACAGAGCAAGAAGGTGCTCTTGGAGCTCACTTGAAGCTCACCAAGTTCTGTTTCAACAGGTACGCGAAAATGAGAAGCAAGCAAGGTTCTTCCTCACCAAAGGTGGCTCCTTGGACCTCCAAAGTATGAAGCACAAGGTTCACACACTCTCCAAACCCAAGGTCAGCACCCAACTCTCCCTCAAACTGACTCCCTTACTCAGAAACAAGACCACAACCTCATTCCAATGATAACTCTCTCTCACAACAAGTGTTTAGGAGAAGCTTTCATGGAAGAAAAGCCTCAAAGCTCAAGAAATGGAGAAGGAAATACAATGGAACAGTAACAACAAGTCATCTCCTCAAGAAGGTCACATAGAGGCTGATAGAATACCTAAGGTTTTGTGCAAGAGAGGTATTTATAACCCACTTAGCCTTAATCGCACTGTATTATCATTAATTTCTACGCTTAGCATTTTAATCCCAAACTTAAGATTCTGAACCTACTCATTTTTCTAAAATTTATCATATTTTTATTTCATTTTTCGCAGCACCTTTCCGATACGCGTTTTTCTATAGCCAGTATCGGTTCTGGTACCAGTTTTCATTATTTTAACTTGAAACTTGTTTTACAAGTCCTATATATTATTCTAGTGACATTTACACATTTTTCATAATTTTCTGGGAAACTTCGTCGGTACGCATTTATACCGAGTAGCAGAACCAGTATCTGCACTTTTCGTCTGAAAAGTGACTTTCAGCATATTTTAATCACTTACTATAATTATCTAAGCCTCATAATAATTATTAGGGTCAATTATGAAATTATTTTCTAATTTCTCATAATTAATTAATTAACTTCCTTAATTAACGGTGCGGGTTCTTACAGAACCAATAATATTAAGGGCTTATGGCTTTGTGAGAAGCCTAAAGACATGAAACAAAGAAGAAAATGTTGTTGTTGTGTCTTGAATTATTAGATGATGAATGTTGATATGATTGCTGGTCTAAAACATATTGTGATTGAGCTGTTTGTGGGCTTTGAGCTTGTGTTGACTCTTGGCTTGGATAGTTAGCTTGCAAAGTAAGCTTTCGTGTCCTCGGTTTAGCCATTGTTGGTTCCACCATACCCCATGGGAGAATGGTTGATATGCATGATGTGTTTTCATGCTTTGATGATTGAAATGCTTTGAACTATTATGTGTAAGGGTCTTATAATATGCATGTGTTGTTCCATCTTGACGGTAAGCCTGAGTATGTGGCGTCATACAATATGATGGTTCTGTGGGTGGTGCAAGTGGCGTCTTGCCTTGATTGTAGGAAATAGACGTATCTCCTGCATTTCTCTGGCCAGTAGAATATCTTGACACACATGACATGGTTTTCCGTTGCATTACACTGATTTTGGAACTTATATTATATACCTGCTTTTGAACTTATATTGCACATAGGGGTGGTAAACGAGCCAGGGGCCTTTGGCTCGGCTCGTAAAGGCCTGAGCTTATTTAATAAAAGCTCGTGTTGGAACCAGACTTGGACTTGTATAAAAGCTCGTTTAATAAAAATGCCTCAGGCTCTAATTCAGAAGTTCGGCCTTAGAGCCTCCCAGGCTAGCCTAGTATATAAATATTTATTTATACTTTTTGTACTACTTGTAATAACTCTCTCTCATCAATTTATTTCACCCCATTTTATTGGTTTAACAGACTTTTTGAATGATTTTGTTCTATATTATGTTATTTGGATATATATTGAATTTATGTATATTTATGGATTTACTAGTGCTGTTCTATATTATCCTTCATCCTCCTTCACACAAACAAACCCACAAAAACTCATTCATTCCATTGTGCACTGCTTGTTTGTGTCAATTTATTTTTTATTTTATTTATTTTACTTTTATTTTTGTTGGCACTTTTTTTTTATAATGGGCTAAGATAATATAACATGTTATCTACCTTCTCTCACTTTAATTTTTTTATTTATTGTAGACTTTGTAAATTATTGCTGCAAATTGGAAGCTAAGGTTTCTATCTGGAAATTGATTTTTTGCGGAATTTTGTTCTCTTATTTTTATTCTTTAACATGCTAACAGGCTAAGACAAGCTTCACACATGCTTTTATTTTTTGTAAATAAACCAGGCCACATGCTAATATTATATTCGTAACAGGTAACATGCTAAGGCCAGTCGAACACGTTTAAATACAGGCTTGGCCCGTTAAGATCAAAGCTCGGCTCGGCTCGGCCCGTTAACACCCCTAATTGCACATGTAAGTGAGCTTGGGGTAGAAAGATCTTGAGGACCCCTTGTCTTACTGAGATTTCTGTTTAGAGATCTCACCCCACGTTTGGGCCACCATTTTCAGGTTCAGGTAATGCAGGGTTTGAGACCTCGGGCGACAGTAGGCCGGAGCTGAGTTAGATGTCTGCTTTTATGTTTATCTGCTGGAAGCTGACATGTTATCTATGTTATTATTATGCCTTTGTTGTTGAGACTTTGTTGATTATGATTTCTTATTTGGTGAGCATGGGGATCGTCCATGTCACGTGTGATTATGTATTGTCTGTTCAGACTTGAGTTGTATAAACTATCAGGTTATTGTCCGGATTACGGGTTGTAGTTCTGTGACTTTAGATACTCACTGTTATTTATATATCGAGGTATTTCAATTAGCTGTTTTTTGTAATTTACATACAGGCAATATTTTATGAAATGAATTAGGTAATTCAACTTGGTAATGATAATGACGTCATAATTGAAAGTAAGAAGTTATTCCGCATTTTTAAATTAAGCGTGACTTAATACGATGACATGTTAACAAACCGGGCATACACGGGGTGTTACAGCCAGTGCGGCTAAGGGTAAAAAATAACCCTACTAAATGTGGGCTGAAAAAAAATGGGGCTGTAAAATGGGGGTGAAGGGCTAGCCCTTGGGCTCTGGCCCATTTTGACAGGTCTAACTATGCAGCAATGGGATTGAGAATCTGAGATGGTGACTGAAAAGGAACTGCTCTTTGCTCTTCCTGTCAGATGCTTGTGATTTGGATCCATAATCAACTTAAACAAAATTCAACCAAGGAAATAGTATTCAACTATGTAAATCAGGTAAACCTTCTCCCTCTTGTCCATAAACCTAAGATGTTGTTTAGATTATATCATTAGATGGTGTATTAATTTTTTCTCATTTGATCATTGGCAGCTGTGTGCGAGCTTGCCAAGTCCAAATGGAGAGTCGGTAGTAAATTGTAATATCATATCTAAATTGCCAAACATTAACTATGCGTACACTTGCATAGTACAAAACAACCATGCATAATATTAATTGTATCTCATAAGCTTTATCCTTCTTTAAATATTTTGATATTGCTGTCACTATTTGCCTGCAAGATTCTTGGCGATATTTTCATGAGGGCATGTCACACCAACTTTGATTATGGGAGTCTACAAATTGGTTTTGCTGAAGCTGCCTAATGAGACTTCTGAGTGATTATGTAGGGAATATTTTAATGAGCTTGTTAGTGTGTTGTAAATAAGATCTCTTGTAACTACTATGGCGCTGGTTTACTTTATGGATTCATATATGTACTCTCATACGTGAAATTATCCGTGTTGAAGTATTGTATACCCTTATGTGCTATATTAATACGGATGGCAATGAATGACTTTAAAATTGCTGATCTATTTAGATTCTTTAGCCATATTATGATTTGGCTACGCATATGGTTATTGACGTTGTGTGCTAAAGCAACCACAGAGAGTAAAAGAGCAAAATATGTTAGGGAATTCGTTCCCTCAAACTCCAATGTCAAGCGGGTCCAGAGGAAGCCCGTGGCGGGGAACCACCACCAATGAGTTAAGGCTACACCAATCGTTGCAAGTGGATCCGACACCATGTCTCAACCCAAAACCTTAAGGCATTGGGTTCATGGGTCCTTTCACTTATATACTCTTCACTTAGCTCATTACCAACCAATGTGGGACTCATCACACTTGAATATCTCAACAATCTCCCCCTCAAGTGTGAAACCCACCATTGGTATGCTCCCCCTCAACCGAGTACCCGAAGAGCAGAGTACTCGACCCGCCTCCTAGCCAATCAATAGGCTAGCTCGAGCCCAATCCTGCTCTGATACCACTGTTGGGAAATTCGTTCCCTCAAACTCCAATGTCAAGCGGGTCCAGAGGAAGCTCGTGGCGGGGAACCACCACCAATGAGTTAAGGCTACACCAACCGTAGCAAGTGGATTCGACACCATGTCTCAACCCAAAACCTTAAGGCATTGGGTTCATGATTCCGTTAAGACTCATCAAACAACTTTAGTGCAGCACATGGCCGTTACATCAAACTTAAAAGACCATTGAATTTTCTAACGGACAAAAAACAAAGAGACTCTAACATTCCCTCCCTTAAACTGATGTTCTTGAAAAATTCAGTTTACTCCAAATCCTTTGACTTTCTCCATGGAACATATGCCAAGTAATCCCCTGAGCTTTTCAAAAGGGTATAGCATTTGATAACTTAGAATTTCACTGGTAGCATTGTAATTTTTTTAAGGTTTATGTTCATCAATTCAAAATCCAGTTACGAACTCAGAAATCGAAACCAGTTATTAATCGGATCCAAACCAAACCAGTTTCGCACTAGTTTTTTTAAAAAATCGGTTCGACCCGAACTGAATCGTTTTGAACCGACCCGAACCGTTACAAACAGAATCAACCTGTTAAAAACTGAATCGATTATGACCCAAACGAAACCGATTCAATTAAAATAAAAATGGTCAATTCTTTGAACTGGTTCTGTAAAAAAAAAAAATCAGTTCAGTTCAGTGGCGAACCTATAGATTTTTTTTATGTGTGCATATTTAGTGGAGAGGATTTGGGGGCTCTGCCCCAGGAAAAAAATTAAACAAAGTTTTAAATACATTAAAAAATAAAAGAATATAAACAAAAAGGGGTTTATATATCTCTCACTACTAGAAAAATCGTGTATAGCGAGGGAATTGCTATGAAAATTTCCTCGCTAATTTCATCCTCGCTACTTTTGTCTTGTTAAGAAAAAGACAAGATCAATTCATTGAATAATGTGACATCTCACTTTCTTTAATATTATATAACTTGTCTTTTTCTTAACATGAAAAATTTGGTTCATATAATATTAAAGATATAATCCTCAAACAACAAAAGAAAAGAAAACTTTGACTTAACATAAAAAAATAGTAATCAGCTTAATAATATAAAACTATTAAAACATAAGCAGTAAATAAGATGTATTTCTTTCTTAGTACCTGTGCTTGTATTCCTGGCAATGCAGCCAGTAAAATTGCTCCTAGAGTGACATTCTTAATTAATTAAAAAATATTTATCTTCTTTACTAAAAATGTGTATGAATAAATTTATGTGTGAACTTGCACACATTGGAAACCAATTAGGTTTGCCAATGGTTCGGTTGAACCCGTGTTCATCCCTATGCATTATTGAGCTTATGAGAGAAAACACTATCATATCGTTACAACTTTATCTCAATCCTAAACGTGTATTCTACTAGGGAAATGACCTTACTTTGTTGCATTGAATCTTGGATATTTCTTTATTCTTCACATGGAGTTGATGCTTTGTACATGCTTGCTTTTTGGACTCTCATCTTTTGAGTTTTGCCTCATCAAAACTTGATGGTTAATAGTGTTTGGATAATATCAATGTACTCATATGTTTCTGTCAACCAAGTCCATAATCTCCACTACGGTATCATTTTAGCAAAGTAATAATTCTCTTATTTGGTAATTTTTTAAAGGGTAATATTTCTCTAAAATTACATAAAAGATAAACATTTTCTTACACTCACATCGGTAATTGACTCGCTACTTTTTATTATCTCTCTCCTGATGGGCCCCACAATTGGTTGAGTATATTGGAAAAAGTTTCTATGTTATATAACTTTAGAGAAATACAATCATTTCTTAAAAGGACTTTATTTTATGAACCATTATGACTTCTATGACTAAAAACAAAATCTAAACAGATGTTTTGTGCTGTAGATAGAAATGTCTAGCCCAATAGACTAGTAAATTTTTTTTGGATCTAGATGCTCTCTCTAAGGTACCCTTGAGTGTAGTAGATTACTGTGCACAAAGGAATAAAAGACAACTTTCGTCAATGGAGTGGTGTGTGTGAACAGTGACATCATAACAGTAATAGAGAGAGAACAATCCATACTTGTAGACTTTACCTCTTATTTATGGAATTTACCTATGGGCATTAGGATTTTGGACATTTTGTGCTTCTTCTAGTAGCCAAAGCCCATGTTTAATGTTGTCGTATTAGGATTGATATCTTTGATGAATATTTTTCTTTAATTATATCAGATTTATATTTGGATTGTCCCTTGTTAGGCCTGATAATAAATAGGCCTCATATATGAGTCCATAACACATGAATTTTATAATATTTTTTAGTTTCTTATTTTTGTTGTTAATCATTATATACAAAGGCAAGAATAACCAATATATATTTCCTATGTGTCCACTTGAATAAACTAACCTGTGTGTAAGGTGAATTGTTAATCTATCTTTATATGCAAGAATCTTCTAGACAACTTGTCCTATAAATTACTTTAACAAATTTGTAATTTTATTAAGAAAAAGTGTTTTTTATAATAAATAAAAAAGGAAAGTTAATATCTCTGGGGAGGAGTATTTTTAAGATATATACCAGTCTTTTGGATCCTCATTTTATTTACTAGTTTTACCCTAACGGCAAATCATTTCATCTCCCCACTTCAAAATCCTAGAAACATTATCAAAATTTTATATAATTATCAAATAACATTTAACTTTATTTTTAAATTTTTTTTTTTCTTTAAAATATATATGCCAAAATATCAAGCCAGCCTACTCTCGCGGGAGTCTTCCTCTTAAAACACAAGACTTTCAATACTACTTTGACATTTAAAGCTATAGAATATTTAAACACCTTTGGCCGTTGGAATTTTACCTGGTGAAATCAAATATGATGACAAGAACAAAATGAAATATTTTCTCAATTCTCTTATTCCTTTATATGCTGATATGCTCTGGAGCTAGCTTGTCAAGAGAAAGGTAAAAGAAAAGATGAAGATGATTGCAAAATTTGCAATTAAATATGGGAGAAAAGAGCAAGAAATTGAACTCCAAATGATTGAAAAGCAATTTATTTTTCACAGCCACACACGCGTGTGTATATATATACTCCGAGTTTACATACTGACAGTAGGAAAAAAAATTCTTAAATGTAATGTAATCACAATGATAGGAGGAAACATCATAAGGACTAAGGAGAAAACAAAAAAGAGATAACAATACTTTGAACATAGCACTACCACGTCGAAATGGAGCAGTCCAAGATGTAAGATCACGAGAACAGTAGTACACTACAAGTAATCATGTCCGAGAAAAGACTTAACTTAAATGGTAAAAAGTGATAACAGAGTGATACTCGACAATGAAATTTCCCGTTAGATGTCATCAAGATAATGAGCGGCCTCTTAGAAAACGCCAAGGTCCTGTTCCTGTTCCCATCCTGCATATGCATTTAACATTCTTGTAACCCAACTTTGAAAAATAGAACTATAAAATCTTTGATGCAAAAGGACCATAGATAATTTTAAAAATATTTTTGGAAGAAACTTTTTCCAAATTCAGTTTATAAATACATATAGCAGAGGTGATTGAGATCTTCTGGTCTTTATTGTAATTAATTATCTAATATTGTAGATCCTATATATTATGCTACTTATCAATGTGTCAAGCCCTTTATAGTGAGTGTCTGTGCATTTTCTCTATACCCTACGTAGGAATCTTTCAAGCTTTTAGTTCTTGATTTCATGGCCTTTTGATCGTAGTAACATAAAATGGGAAACATTTTACCGGAATGATTCTAAATTCAAATATTTTATCAAAATAATGCCGAGAAAAAATATGTATGAAGTGTTTACGTTCAAGTCGCGTACGAGAAAAGTGTGCGACTTGTGCATAGATGAAGACATACCTATCACGTTTCGAGCATCATGAATAAATCACACACCTTCTTATGTAGGACTTGAATGCACACACCCATGCACCTTCAACAGCATGAATAAATCTTTGGTGCTACTGTTGCACCAAGATTCAGTGCATCCCACCAATGGATGCATTATACATCATAGGAGAGAGAAAAAATTTGGCAGAGAAAAACAATTTTGAGTAATATTTTTATTGGTGGATGTACTGAATCTTTAGTGCAACAGTAGCACCAAAGATTTATTCCAACAGCATTATTTTGATAAAATGCTATAAATAGTTTGTCTTTTACATTAAAATCGTCAAAAGACCTGTAGTTTCTTGTGCGGGAGACACTTAAGTTTGACCCATAAACCATAATATGGTACAATGCTCGAAACCGGTGTGAATATTAATTTCTTGCTTTTAACATTAGGAAAGTTTACCTCCATACACCAGCAAACATGCGAAGACTCATATAGATGGTTAGTGCAATCCAGATCCCAATAAAACCTTTGCTCTTGTAGAGAAGGAATAATGAAGTAACACTTGCTAATGACACCATGACCTGAATAAAAATAATTGCTAAGTAATCTTGGATAGAGAAGACACATTGTGAAAAAGGAAAAAGGGCATGCGAACTTACCAAGGAGTAAGCAGAATAAGCAAAATCAGATGCCCCATAGTTCACACCATCAAAGACGAAGGCTAATGAATTGATTGGTTGTGTAGCAGCTACAAACTGGTGGTTTAAATAAAATTAGATAAAAAATCACATAGAAAACATTATTGAATTCATAGTTGTAGAAGGAATATACCGGGATGCTAATTCTGATTAAGTGTACAACAAGAACATTTTTGGAGAAGATTCCAGCTCCGAAGTACAATCCAACTCCAACTACAACAGAGAGTCCCACTCCTAAAACAAAACTCATCTGCAGCGTCCGTGTTGCAGTAGCAGTCACCTTGTCATAGTCTTTCTCAGCAAAGGAACAGGCTAAAATTGCCTGTGATCCACTGGAACTAATCAGTAATACTCTTTTCATTTTTATTTTGCATTTTTATTTTGGTTTTACAACAAAGAAAAGTTTGAGAAAGTAGTTAGAAATAGTATTTTCAGTTCAGTAGCCAGAAACTCAAATTGGCACAAGTAATTTTTTTTTTCCATAAGACTGTTGTTTATTCAATACACAAATAGTAGAATGTAAAATGCACATTCTTTATTGAAGACACTATTTATTAGATACACACGAAATAAAAATAAATTGTATTGTCAAATACATTTTTTTTTTAAGAAACTCTTCCTAAGCACGTAATGAAAAAATTATTATTTATTTCAAAAAACAGTGCTAGATAACAAAAATGGTTGGTATGCACAACCTACCCTATATAGTATATGGTACATCCAGTAATAAGAAGAAAAAAAAATGTTACCTGTACAGCAACAGCCAAACCATCAGCAAGAAGGGACGAAGTCAACCAGACTTGTAAGCAGGTTTGGAATGCTGCCATAGGAATTGAGCCCAACCTTGCTGCCAATGAGGCTGCTAAGGTCACACAGAATGTCACTGCTACTACTCTGGCTAACAGCAAACCTCCTATGAAATCAAAAACCAATTCCAACAACATAAGTAACTTCTAGATTGATTGGTCATCAACATATGTTTGATTAATACACTGTTGTTTGAGTCCAGTCTAGCTGACCTTTTTTAATTTCTCTTATCTTTTTTCTTTTTTTAGTAGAGGAGAGTGAGATTTTAATGATATTATAGAGTCCAAAACCAATATGCTAGGTTTAACGTATTCCACCATACCATTTTTAAGAAACCTGAAAATTTGCAAATCCTTAATGCTTGGAGGTAGGAGATCCACTTTTCTCATTAATATCAAGAAGAGGGCCAATGCCATTATGTACCTAAAAGTATCACCATTTTCTAAGTTAAAAAGTTTTCCCAACAAAAATGTTTGAACTTTGAACATTGTTGGAACAAAACAAATAAAGACTTACTGAGAGAGCACATGTGAAATGGCTGCACCTCTGATGCCCAATTTGAAGTAAAAGATAAGTATTGGGTCCAAAGCGACATTCAAACCATACCCGGAAACTAAATAAAACCATATACACAAATGGACCAAGTTAGTTGACATGTTTAAAAACAGAAGATCTCCCATTTACTTTTTTTATTTGAGGAAAATACAGTTGAAACCAATTAACATTTGTATGCACAGTTCCTTTAAATTTGACTTCAATCTTAAATTAGTCCCTTTTCATGCTCTCATATTGTCCCAATAATTAGGCTTCATTGAAGACAAACCTACCAATGACATATAAAGGAGTTGTTGTGTCCTTGAACCCTCGAAAGATTCCTTGCATGGCCAATGAGAGAAGTACAGCTGGAGCACCTAAGGATCTCAATCTCAAGTACTTTACTGCTGGGATTAGCATGGGAGAACCCTATACAAAGGAGAAATAGCTCAACTTAGTAAAAGCTTAGATATATGTGTTACATAACAGTTAAGGGAGATTACTATCCATACATTAATGGGCATAAGCAATAAATGAATCCCATATCACATCTCAATTCAAAACCTTAAAGGTATTAGTTTTTATCACTCGTACTTGAATTTCCAACGTAAAATATGAAAAATTTACTCTTGATAATAAAGATACCTACCGGTTTCAGACCCATCGCACCTAATAGAGGTTTGGCTGCAAGTATAAGTGTTGCAGCTTGAAGGAGGCCAAGGATTGTGCCAAAAAGTAGTGCTGTTGATGCTGAAGCAATGTGTCGCTTCTTTCTTCTAGTTTTTGACACGCTCTTATTGCAACTACTAGTATCAGTGGAAGTGTTGCATATATTTGTATTGGCATCTAATAAGGAATTCAGTTATCAATGAATTAAAATGTCAGAACACAACCAAACTTCCAATGCATTCATTTCCCTCCACTCATGCAAATGACATTATATCAAAGGTTGATCCAATGCGTTTGAAGCAAATTCATACCAACATGGACATGCATACCCAGACAGAGAAAGGCAAAGTCAGAAAGGAACAGAGAGAAATTACCATCTCCATTATTTGTCTCACTTTTCAAAGTACCATCATTTGTGTCATTCTCAGTTACTAAAACTTTTGCCATGAGCTCGTTTGTGTCACCATTTTCGGCCAAAGATTTTGTTGTGGTCTCATTATTCTCTTTGGATGCACCTTTTTCTATGTCTTGAAGGGCATGATCATCGGGCATTACTTCGTTGGACATGACCTTAATGTTTTCAGTGAACTGCTTTTCCACTGCTGTGGTATTGATTTTTTCAATAGTGTTTTCCTCAGCCACAAAGGAAGTTGTAATACTGACGAGAGGGAAGATGGTGATCCTTGAAGCTTGGTTGAACAAAGCAATGGAAACTCCTACAGCAGCAAGTTCCACCGGCCCTATACACATGAAAAATGCAAAGTTAGCTTAAAAAACTCGAGAACTAAATTGATTCTTGTTAGAACTCCTTTTAAGTCTTGCAATTAGTATCACTCAATGTGCAGAAAAAATTGTCAGCCAAAGCAAAAAACTTTGCTTAAAACGGCAAACCCGGGTGCATAAGGTTCCCAGAGGTAGGGGTGAAGGTCAACTGAACGCAACCTTATTCTTGCATTTTTGCAAAGAGGTTGTGTTCCATACTCAAACTAGTGATCTTGTGATCACGAGGAACAATCTTACCACTACTCTAAGGGTCACCCTCAAGCAGAAAACCATGACCATTGCAAATTATATGTGCGTGTCTCTTTTGTGCAAGCATGATGTAGTGACAAGGAAAAGTACCCAAATGGCCTATGAATGCTGTGTCTATAAGAGAAGCAATGGGATCAGCAGCAACAGCCAGTGCAGATGGGAATGCAATCCCTAGTATCTCCTTACCAAGAGAATCCATCTTGAAAACAAGCCTACATTCACATTAATAAGAACCAAGTATTAGTATATGGTAAAATTACATGAATGACATCTCCCTAGCATTGTATAGTTAAATGTAACAACCACTATTCATTAAACCACCTCCACTAGCAAAAATGGGGCGAGGGCAATTTTTATATACAACTTTGTCCTTACATATTTATATATTTGAACAAGTGACCTTTTAATCACAATGGAGTAGCTTTATCACTACTCCACGCTCGCCCACACAAGTAAGGGTAGGGTGACTGAAATGCATATCATGTCACAAAAGGACAGAGACTGAAGTAAGAAAAAAAGGAAAAAAAAAATAACAGTAAACTAAGACACCAGAAGATCTATTATGATATCCTATATCATGTCATTATTTTTAGTCAGAATGACGCTGCTACTCCAAGAAACAGGGATAATAAGTTGATAACATATAGGTACCTTGCATCTTTGAAGAAAACTGAGAGAGGCAGTTTCCAGATGTCCTTGGGTACATTATTTGAGTTACCATTCTCCTCCATTGTATCCTTAATCTTAGATAAGAACTGAATCAAGAAGAGGATGATGCAAGGTAAAGTCCCTTCAGGACGAGCCAAGTCTCAATAATCTGTCAAGTTTTTTGAGTTTGAGGTCGTTCAGTGTTTTTTAACATCAAAATAAAGAAGAAACATGTATGATATTGACCACTGTCCAGGAAACACAAGCTTGGCTCTAACAGCACAACTCAACTAGATAATGTGCTACCTTTCTAGCATTGAAAGATGACATGGGCGAATGATGTATTTATAGTAGTCGTTGCAGATATCGAAGTGCCAAGTGTTGCAGATATAAGTGTGTAGTGAGTGATAAAGGAACAGACAAGAGTAGCATAAATATTGTCTTTGTCATGCTTGTAGTTGAACCTTCCTCACATATGTTTCGATGACATTTTCTTATAAAGTAACACTGCCTAACTACTTTTGAACAAATTATCAGATGCAAAATGTTACAAGATGGGTAGACAGAACTTTGTAGAACGTGACAAAAAGTAATGCAAGAACCTTCCCCTGTTCCATATACCCCTGATAGCAACGCAGCAGAATCTATACTCAAGTATAAACAGAATAAGAATGTGTATTATTTTAAATTACAGTGACCATTCATCAAATATATGCATTAGTTAAAAAAGATAAAAGGAACGCCATCCCATTTTCAACAAAAGAATTAAATTATACTATGTTTTGCGTAAAAAATGTATGATATATTCAAAATGACAGGCTATCTGCGTATCTTTATTTCTTCGACTACGTATATATTTGAAACGGAGCTACTTATCTAGTTATGCACAATTGTGAGTCTTAATAGTTTTGTTATTAACATCACACTAAAAGAATTGGAAAATAATATACTTAGGTTTACTACCTGTTTGATTATCGTATCAATTTGAAATCAAGAATTGAAAAAGAGAAAAAATAAAAATAAGTGCTGTTGGATTTAAATTGATCCAACCATAACCAACACATTATAAGAGTGGTAAGTTTATAAAAAAAAAACCCATTGATTTGGCCCAAGCTTAATAAGTTAAATTTTTGAGTTGAATTGGTCCTTTCTTATACTATTAGAGACAATAGTTCAATCCTCACCACCACACTTTTTAATATAATTAAGTCAAACACAAGATAGAATAAAAAAATGAGTCCCAATTTCCACGCTTCAAATTGCGTGAGAATAAGCTCTTAAATGAGATGGTTGCTTATCAAAACACTACAAAGTTACCGAAAAGTAAGCACATATTACTGAACAAATCACACTCACAAAACAGGGAGAATATTTTGAATAAACAATTAAGAGAAATACCAGTTAGTTACATATTTTTTTTAGGATTTTATTTTTCTCATGTTACTGAAAAAAATTATCTCGTGCAAAAAAAAAATAACTATGTACTACGAGTAGTACATAGTTATAATAGTAAAATTATTCTCTCTCCACCACGTCAGCCGACAACGTCTGTGTACAGAGAAAATTAAGTAGCTTAAATATTATGACTAATGAATATGTATTACCCGTACTACATAATAATTTTGTTTTTGCATGAGATTATTTCTTTCCAGCAGGATTTCGGTATTTTTTATTATTAGGTGAATTTCATATAATTTTGATATAAAAAATGGGTTCGGATCATTTGATAAAACCTAAATTGAATTCATTCAATAATAATTTTTATTATTGTTAGCATTACTAATTAATTAATTTTCTTCTAATCACAAAGAGGCATCTTTCGTGCTCCTACTCAACAAGAGCAAAAGTTTGAATCCGTAACTGATGTGAGAAATTTATTCGTGGTGTGATTTATAATTCATTCCAGAAATTTTAAAAAATATTAAAAATGGGCCCAAACAATTATGAAATGTCAGCATGTAACCTCACCTCAACTTTGTAAAAATAAATTAAAAGGACAACTTTAGTATTATCTACATAAAGAATTGTCAAATCGAACAACAAACTAGGGTTAGTCTAGTGATGTGAGTTGTGTGTTAGGTGTGTATAGTGTTCAATTTCCATTGTAATAAAAAAAAATCAAACAAACCTCCTTGTGGTTTAATTTATATACCACATTAATTATAACCAATCCAGATTCCAGACAAGTAAAAACAACAAGAGATCGAGAGAAGACCGACCTTAACAATCTTGTACGATGATCTTTTTTTAGCTTTTTATCTTTTATTTGTTCAAGCAACAAAGCTATTTTTTAAGCTCCTTTTTGAACTCAATAAAGCGGGTTCCAATGTCTTCGAACTTCAAAAAAGTAAAACAAAATAAAAATAGCATCGCTTTGTTATTTCACATGAATTCATCGAATTCGAATCGTTTGACAAAAATGGAGATACAATGGATCTTGTTTTTATTTGTTTCTTCCTTCATTGATGCTTCATTTAGAGAAACATTGAAAAAAATAAAAAAATTATAACCCACAACCCTTTAGTGTGTACATCCAATAGTTGGCTTTTCTCGGATTATAGCTTATGTTCACTTTCATTTTTTTCAACACTGGACTTGTCAAATCCATAACTTCCTAATAAATTTGAACTCAAGCAATAAATTAAGAGCTAAATTCCTTTACTATCTAAGTCAACATCTCTTGGTCACTTATTTGTCTATAAACTTTAACTCTATAAACTTCTATGCTACCAAACATTTTTTTTTTTTTTTTTTTTTGGAAATAAACGTTTTTTTTATTATGTGCAATTCCTAGAGACTTGTACTACATTGCTACCAATCAAGCTTTTGATAGCCTTCCTCTTCAACTTTTTAATTTACTACACCTACAATGAAGATGATTGGGTTTTGGGTGGGCAGTTGTCCCCTTTAAATATTGTTAGTTTTGAAGGAGAGTGAACAATTATTGACCTTATTGTTTTGGATCTCTAATATTTAGGGATATAAACGAGTCAAGCAGCCTATCAGGAGCCTGTATCTCTCATATCTAGGAATGTAAATGAGTCAAATAGTTTATCAGGAGCCTACAACCTGCTTATTTCAAATTAAGTCTAGCTTAATATATTTAATAAAATGGAACGAGTGAGACTCAAAATATTTTATATAGGTATTTATACCAAATCCTAATTTTGCCCAACTCATTTACACCCGTTCCTCATAAGAGTTTCATTACAGCATAAATTTTGAAACTTCAATTGAATTGAGCTTTCAACCTAAGCTCCAATTTAATTTTTCAATCCAAAATGAAATCGTTTTGCAAGCAAATATAGTTAACTTATCTACATTTACTGTAGAAACATTAAATCCAAATATTAAATATAAGGTACAATAATGATTTTAAATTTCATATAGTTCAACTTTAAACGTATTCAAATTTTAGAAAAAAATTACAATTAAATTATCTAACCAATAGTAGTGGGTTTAGTGATGTTTTAGTTAGATTTTAGAATTTGACATGTACAAAGAATATTATATATATTTCATTTGTAATTCTTGAAGAGAGTGAATAGATTCAAACTCGAAATCGGATTAATCAGACCTGTTAACACTTTGACATGTGTTGGTTTTTGTACCATTGGGATCTATAAGCCCATTATGTTCCCTTTGGGGATGGAGTCACTGTATGGATGATACCTATAGCACAGGTAGAGACCAAGCTAAGAGGCACTATTCCAAGTATGGAGTAAGCAGTTAACAATGGGTTTAGGTATGTGTATATGTGACTCAATGTAAATGGGCAGAATAATGATACATATGATACCTTCTTTGTGTGTCATGAGGGCTATTTATAGGGGAAGGTGATGTTGATCTTTTGTGGGTTGGTGAGGAGGGGGTCAACCCTCCTTGGATATGCTAAGGGAGGCAGACGCTGCTGGGCGTGGCAGGCGCTGCTATGATAGCAGTGATGCACCCCCTGTGCCTGGCAATGTCAGCATGTGACAAAGGGAAGTTTCCTCTTATGGTACTTGGGATGGTCACTTTGGGGGCTAGAATTCCAAGATGGGACATTTTGGTGTCTCTCCTAGGGAGTGTCGTCGCGTTGGGGCTTGGGGGGCTGAGAGTTGGTAGGGCTGACGTGGATAAGGAGATTGGGCTTGGACCTTTGGGCCGCTATGTTGTTGGGCCATCCGGAACAGGAGCGCTCCAGCTTGGTAGCAAACGTAGATTGGTGCCAAGATAAATGGTCTTGGGCGACGCCTTCTGGCTGGCGATTTGAGTGGGTGGTATAGGCGGGGTGAAGAGCCTCTTAATGGCTTGGTGAACATTTGGAGTCTTGGCGATTTAGGTGGGTTCCGTAACGTACCATTCGTCTCTTTGGCGGGTCACGTGGCTTGTAGGGGGCTTCTTAGGTCTTTCGTCTACTCTGACAGGAAAAGTGGCTTTTCAGTTTTCAAGGAGCCGTAATGATGGGTGCCTCCATCATTGCAATTAACTGCAAGCACTCAAACGTCACAAAGCACGACGCATTAATGCGACGTGAGGGGTGTCTTGTCCCCTATAATTACCATTAGGTTCCTCATTACAACCGCTTATCGTCTGACGGTTGTGGTATACTACGGTCGAAGTTGTGGGGTACAACACGTGTACGCCATCCTTTATCCTTCTCACTCTATTTAAAGGGGGGTTTTCCCTCTATGAAAACCTTCTTCACTAATCTCTGGCTCCCTGTGTTCCTGCCTTCCTTATTTGCGCTTTCTCTCTTCGTGTGAGTGCTTGTGCCGGTCTTCTTTTCTTCCATTCTTCCTACCTCTGCGTTATGTCAGGTACAGTGTTTCTGGCTTGTAACTTCGTATTTTTGTACTCTTTTTTTGGCTTTGTTTCTCTTCTCCTCTTTCTTGTGTTGGTCAAGTTAACGGACTTGACTGGTTTGGTCTTGCCTGAGTTGGGGGTGGAGGTTAAGAAGGAGGAGTTCGATGAAGCTTTCGACACGCTCGATGGCTGTGCAGTGGGACCGGCTATGCGGGAATACCATTAGGTCACAAAAGAGTGACCTAATGTGTAACATCCCGAGCGCTGACGAGGGCGAGGAGTTATTGCTGGTGCAAAGAGGCACGGCCAAGGAGCGACTCCTAACAGGCTTCCAGCGGGGGGTTACATGCATGAATGAATCGAATCGACACCCGAAAGAGAGGGATTCCAAAGACTGTGCAGGTACGAGACTGCACAGTTTGATATAGCTTATAAAAATTAATTGGTACTACCTATACTAACAAGATGCATCTGCTTTTCGGCAGCCCAGAACGGAAGAACTCCACAGTTAAGCGTGCTTGACTTGGAGCAATTCTGGGATGGGTGACCTCTTGGGAAGTTTTCCCGGGAAGTGTGCGAGTGAGGAAAAAGCACACTGAAAAGTCTCGTGTTAGTATCTGGGGATAGTCGTTGATTCTTGAACCGGCTGAGCGTTACAAGTGGTATCAGAGCAGGGCCTCTCTTCCAGTACGGTGTGGTTCGAGGACGAACCAGGCGGAAGCTGGTGGGCATGTAACATCCCGAGCGCTGACGAGGGCGGGGAGTTATTGCCGGGCCTTCTATACGAGTCGTTCAACAATGCGATCCAACGAGTCTGCGTTCGACATCCTGATCTTGACATAACCGGTTTCAGCCCTGAGTATGAGGTGGAAGGAAACAAGATAATTGAGCGGCTAGCGGACGACAGGGTGGCAGTAATTGAGGAAGGTCCCAACACTGACGAAGATGAAGGCTCACAAGGAGTCCCTCCTCCTGGCAACACAATTGGTGATGGTCATCCTGTTGAGGATAAGGCTGGGCGTGACTTATCGACGGGGCTTGCTGGCGCGACTTTATCTGGCCCGGATGCGGAGAGTGGAGGGGATGTTGCTGGCGCTGGCGTGGCCATCCAGAACAGTTTTTAAAAAAAATCTAGTTTAACTATATTCATCCTATAATATCCATCTGCTAATAAACACAGTGTTCATAAAGGAAGAGGATCCTCGTTAACGGGAGAGATAACTAATTAGGGAAAGATTACAACTGGTACAGCAATTAAGATAAGATAAAATTTCAAGGATAATGATCCTATATATATGACCAATTACCTTTGTGTACTGTTGTGTATACGCACCAATTATGCACGCACAATAAAGTAAAATATGCTACTAATCCAGCACTTTGTTGGCCACTATCTCTTTACTGTGGGCAATAAAGATGAGTTCTTTTGCTATAGACAGTGACAGATTTTCATGTAGATGCAAATCACAAAATCTAGAACAAACTAAAATGTTATTGAATCATACATTAATATTTTTAGAAAAGATTACAGTAAGTATACAATTTAAATGTATAAAATAAATAAATTCACGAATATTTATAATTTGCAAATTTCTTGTTTGACAACTTTACGGAGAATTATTAAATAAGTAATGATATCCCATACCTTTGTACGATTGTTTTAGAAGACTTTTCTGTTTCAAATTTTATTAAAATGCAAGAAACCATATGTTAGAATAAAAAAATTATTTGAATCTGTAAAAGAGGATATTTATGATTAAATTGAAATATAATTATTATTTTTTTAAAATTCCATGAATAATGTTTATTCTTATCTTTTAAAAAAATTTATAAAAAAATAGATGAATATATTTGAATAATAACGTAGCATTATATTTAAAGCATTACAAAATGAGAAAGGAAAAAGGAAGAACTAAATTTGAAAAAGGCATGTCGTTTTGGAGAGAAAAAAAAATGGCATACATTTGGCCACAGGAAACGTAACAAACAACGTTCGTCGTTGTCAGTTCTTTATTGATAAGCCTCCCAGGCTAAACAGTACAAGAGCATGCAACTAAACATGAGCATCCAAACCGTACTCAGACCACTGTGATTACTGCCAACAGCGTCCAAACTTTCAATATTTACCAAAATTTTACGTTTCTTAATTTTTTTATTAATTTTTTCTGGTACTTTAATAATATTTTATTATTTTATTATTTTCTGATTGTCGTAATATCTGCTTGCAGTCGATTAAACTTTACTAATACTTGATAAGCACAAAATTTAACTAATAAGCAAAAAATTGGGTTGGCCCGCCAAAAACGGGGCGGGACGGGTTGGCCCGCCATTAAATATGAGCTGAAAAAATGAACCTATCCTGTTGTATGGTGAGTTAGCCACCAACTCGCCAATTAAAAAAATTAATTAAAATTTAAAAATAAATAATATTTTATGAATTTTTCTAATATTATTTTATTTTATTTCACACTTCTCTTAATTTTTTTTCAATCTCAATCTTAAATATATACTAATATTTGTCAAACATTCTTTAAGAACTCATTTGTCTCCATATATAGATGACATTTGTCATAAATAAAATTGTTATTCTTTATTTTTTGTAGGAAGTACTAAGATAAAAAAAAATAGATATCACAAAAATTTAAAAACAAATGAAATACTACCTAATTGTAAAAATAAATAAATTATAACCCGACGGGTTAAACCCGTTTTAACCAATTTCTAGGCGAAGCGGGTTGAAGTGGGTTGGTTGGTGGGTTAAAAACCTCAACCCAACCTTGTCCCTTTTTGACGAATTGACCACCGGACTCTATCCGTATTGCCACCTCTAGAATATAGTAGAGTTAATGTGACACTTAGTTGCTATGAGTTTATAATGATTAATGTGACACTTTCTAGTGTGAAGTAAATTTTGCATTAAGTGTGATCTGATGTGAAAGAGTTTAATTATTTTTAAAAGTTATAATCAATTTATTCTTCTGTAAGCAACAAATTAAAACAAAGACACGGTTTTTAATATATATATATATATTCATTCTGTGGCGTGGTTTATAAATCCATATATATATATTCATTCTGTGGCGTGGTTTACAAAAGGATTTATGTATGATAAAAGCAAAAATATGTATCATTATCTGATGTAATTGTTAACTCCTCACCATATCCACTTTTGAGTTAGTGTTTTCGTGAGTGTGTTTGTCAGGTTATTGGTTTGGGATGATAATGTTTTTTAGTATTAGGTTTGGGAGATGTTAATTTAGAGTAAGGAAGAATGAGAGAAAAAAATAATAATGTGAGACTAGCCTTCTAGTAATATATATATATATATATATATCAATTCACATGCTTTGAGATCAATATGGGTATTCAAGAATATATAAGAGGTGAACATCAAAAGGTAATCTAATAATTTGCAAATCTTCCTTTAGGGGAATAAACATGTATATGAGGAAAGAGAGTGTAAGAAATGAAATAAACTTATCAATCACATGCTAATAGAGGCATTAACGACTTGAAATGAGAAATGTAAGTCCAAGCAAACAGTGAGAGGTGTTTCCCATTCAAGAAATTAGCATACCTGACTGCTTCTGCTTTTTTGATTCTTGACCTCAGAGAGTGAATGATCATTAATCTTTCCACCAGCTCTTGATTCTTCTGACTCACTCACTGACTCACTCACTCACAACACAGGTCACAGGCTCTTACATGAAGAACCCAACTCACACTACTCCCCTTTTATAAGTACCCTTTGCCCCACTCAACCCCCATCTCTTCCTACGTATTTAAAATATGAACACATGCGTGAGCAAAAAGGTATATGGGTTGGTGAGAGAGAAAAGCATTTTTTCATCACATTATTTTAAGGTGATGTTATTTGAGGAGAAAGAAAAAAGAAATAAATAAAATATCTATAGCGTAGTATAACACGTTTCGGCGTCGCCCACAATTTGCAGGTGTTAATTTGGTAATTACATATTTGTCGTTTGCCGAATATTTTCAGAAACAAAAATGTTGATGTCCACTATCATGGATTGGTAAGATAGCTGTAAGCTCAAAGTATATAATATTGTCCTACTTTAGGCTACAAATTGTGGTGCTATTCATTTGTTGGAGTCTGTACCATTGTGGGCTACGTAGGAATCCCATTAGAGCTCCAATATCCCAATCTTGGAAATAAAAATTTGCCACCATCTGACCTAATTTTTTCAGACTTGAATAGGTATGTATATTTCACTTTACGGTGTTAGTACGTGCGGGGAGTGTCGGTAATTTATTATTCTGACCGGCAACACTAGCTAACTAGTTGTATTTAATTTTCCTATAATATATAGTACAAAACAAGTAGCTAAGTTGTTTTTTTCTCTGTTTGGTTATCTTTCATTCCTGTAACTTTTTCATGAATTACACAAATTCATCACTAACATATTATATATTTATATAAGGATAGAATTAACTTACACTAATATAACAAAAAAAAATTTACATCCAATCTTAATCATTGATATACTTGTATCTAATAATTTAATCCAATTAGTCATGTGAGCCATTAAATATTATTATGATCAACATCTAAGATTGATAATCTAACTTACGATATATATATATATAGAGGCAGGATCCTTTGACACTAGTGTCAAATTTAAAATTTGACACCTCATCTGAGAGTGATAAACCTTTAGTTTATCTTATTTTATAGACTAAATTAATATAAAATATCATGTTAAATAAGTCAAAAACTAGGGTTTAATATAATAATCATGAACATTATCTGAATTTTGTTTAATTGAATCATCTTTGCTATTTTTAAGGGATTTGATGACAAAGAGATTCAAATATGAAGATTTTGGATAAAGGGAAATCAAATCAGAAAAGGTGATGGATCAAGGTGGAAACAAGAAGATTGAAGATCCTATCAAGTTGTTGAGAGAGGAGGCTTAAACCCCCATCTTGAAGCTTAAGCCTCCTAAACAAGCAAATAGTCTCTGCCTATGGGAGCTTAAGCCCCCATTTCGAAGCTTAAGCTCCCTAAAAACGCATTTGCCACTGCCTCTGGGCGCTTAAGCCCCCAACTCAGGGCTTAAGCGCGCGGCCAGAAGAAATTTCCAAGTCGAGGAGCGCGCTTCAGCGCCCTCCAGCGCGCTTAAGCGCGCAAACGCAAATCTGAAATCACCGTCCTAGGGCGCTTAAGCGCGCTACAGTAAGCTTAAGCGCCCTGATAGATCCAACTTAGGCCCATTCAAGGTGTCTTACTAAGATTCGAACTCTTGACCTATAAAAACACCATTGGGGACCAGAAATACAGGACTTACACATTACAAAACAATTCTGGGTGCTTGGAGCTGGTTGAAGGAACGTGGAGAAACATCAGATTCATGTTCGTGAGCGGCGGAGACGGATCAACGTCAAGTGTTCACTGGAGACATTGAAGATCAACCAATCACTTATGGAGTTTGGGGGAGCTTTTATATTGTCTTTTGTTCTTGATTTTGCTATGTCTGGCTAGTTCTTTAAGTAGTTAGGGTTAGATGGATTTTAGTCGATTTATTATGCTTTGAACAATTCGTATGTTAATTTTCCTTTATATCATGAATGAAGTTATCTGTTTTTAATGCTTTATATAGGCTTGAATCTTATATAATGATCATCGGTAAATGCATGACAATAGGGATGTTGGTGTGTGATCCATATCTGATAACTTCATCGTAAACGTTATGATTCTAGGGATAGACATAGGGTTTCCGTAATCTTTAAGATTCTTGAACTTAATGCTTATGTTCTTGGGGAATAACCGGGGAACTAAGGTTCTTCCAAGATCGTGAAGGTTTAGGGTAACAAGGGATTGAGCCCTAATCACATGCGAAAGAATTGATTAGATTGATACTAAGGACGATTAACATTAAGAAGGAATTCAAACATAATAAAGAGATTAAAGGAAATCGAACCCCTAGCTACGTTTTTATTTTATCAACTTATTCAAATCTTTAATTTCTTGTCTTTAATTCTTGCGAGTAATTAGCTTTAATATTTAATATTTTAATTTTGCAATTCAAATCCTGTTTCCAAATACAACTTTGATTGTCCAACTTAAGTTGCGATAGTGAATTGGTGCTTGAACCGTAATCCTCGTGGGAACGATCTCTTACTTAATCATTATATTACTTGTACGATCGGTGCACTTGTCGTGAGTAGCCCAACAGAGAGCCATTAGATAAGAAAAGATCAATGGTGTCACATGTTTACCGTTCGTTTCAAGTAATAAAAGTGATAAGTAAAGATCGTTCCCTCGAGAATTAATGCACCAAGTATTAATTTAACTATTCCCCTTAAGTTGAAAAAGAAAATTGGTTTGATTATGAAAGTGATTGGTTGTTGTAGTTTTAAAAACAATAATATTTAAAAGCATGCAAGAATTTATCAAGAATATCAGGAAAATATGAGATTGATTAAAAATTGTAAAAAGATGTAGCTAGGATGCACTTCACCTCCGATCCTCCCATATATTCCTATATTGTATTTTATAATTAACTAATTCGTTTGCTCAGACAATTCATTATTTCCCAATAAAATAGTTGAACCCTAATGTCTTAGTGATTTCAACCCTTTAACTCAATTAGAATCCTAGTGTCCTAGTAATCCCTCTTGAATTAAGCATTTAGCAAATGAATCAAAAGTCTGCAATCTATGTAAGCCTATGTCTAAGTCATGCACAAATTGTTATTCTGCCCTTGTCCAGATTAAAACCCCAATATGTCTATTGTGAGCCCTAACCCTCAAAGCCGTATAATTTAGAGTGATCAGTTCTAAACAGGATATGGAAAAATTAACATAGGCAGAATAAAACAAACTAACTAATTAAATTATAAAAACAATATAAAAAATATAAAGAATTCACATTGGGTCTGTGATCCCAACTAAAAAAAGAAACTAGCCAGACATAGCTGACTCTAACAAATCAAAGAAATAAAAAGCATTCATGGAAACAATAAAGAAAAAGAATAAGAAGAAGATAAAGGATCAATGATCTTCGTTCTTCAACTCCGTCAGAATCCTTATCTCCAGCGTGAGCTTCCAAGAATTCTCTCTAGTCAAAGATTGGTTCTTCTAGGGTCTGAGTCTCTATTTATAGACTTTGTGCCCTTGTGTAGAAATCTTGATCAAATCTTTGTCGTATCTCTTGATTCCAATCTCCATTGATACAGTCTAAATCAAGTTTTAAAATAATTACGTGCCTCCAATTTGGGCTTCTTTTTGTCCTGTTTTCCTACAAAATCATAAGAAAATCAATGACAAGATATCTGATTGAGATTTATCAATTTAATAACAATTCTAGCCCTTTTTATTCAAGATTGATCAAGATTATTTCTCTTTTTGGCTTAAAATCATATATATGCTGGAGGCATATCAAACAATTCCCGGATTTGAACGTTGTTGTCCTCAGCAATGTATTAGATTAAAGATAGAAGCAATGATGAATTCTGTGGAGAGAAAAACATAGAACACAAATATCTTAAGAGATTAGACTGCTATGCATGTATAATTCTGCCACTTTTCATCAATTTGGGATTCTTATTCCCTTTTTCACTACCTTTTTCTTTTTCTTTCCTTGTTTGCAGATGTTTCCTTTCTTTTCTCTTTTGAACTGCATTTTGCATACCATTCTTTTCTTTTTCCTTTTCAACTTACTTAACTTTTCTTTTGAGAAGTACCTTGACTTTTTCTTTGATCAGAATTTCAATCTCTTTCAAGGTGTGTCAATGGAGAAATGGTTACGTAATTTTCATCAGGTTTTTGAATAAATTGGTCTAAAGCTCAAAAGGGCTTAACAATGGAAAATTCTTTTAGGTATGCTATTTGGCTCTAAGTTAACAAGAATAAACATGCCTTTATCTTGTCAGTAATGCATGCAAGCTAGAGAAACAGATCAAGTTCTAGAAGACTACTACAGTGAGGCCTCTCTGGAAAAAAAAATCTGTTTAGGCTCAATGTAAGAACTCACACCGTTAATTAAGGAAGTTAATTAATTAACTATGTAAAATTAGAAAATAATTCCATAATTGACCCTAATAATTATTGTGAGGCTCTAATAATTATAGTAAGTGAGTAATAATGCTAATAGTCGCTTTTCTGACGAAAAATGCAGATACCGGTTCTGCTAGTCGGTATAAATGCGTACCGATAAAGTATCCCTGAAAATTATAACAAGCGCATGAATATTCCTAGAATAATATATAGGACTTGTAAAACAAGTTTCAAGTTAAAATAATGAGAACTGGTGCCAGAACAGATATTGGCTATGGAAAAGTGCGTACCAGAAAGGTTCTGCGAAAAAATATAAGAAAAATATGATAAATCTTGTAAAATTAAGTAGGTTCAGAATCCTGAGTTTGGGATTAAAATGCTAAGCGTAGCTATTTATGATAATACTGTGTGTTAATAACTTAACCGCCTATATATAGTGTTTGGCACTAAACCTTAGGGTGATTTTTCAGCCACTCAACGTGAGAGTTTGGAGCCAGCTGCTGCCACCTTCATTTTTTGACCTCTTTGGCTTGAAAATCTCCCAAGTTTGCACCTTTCTTCTCATTTCTCTTCATCTTCAAGCCTCTATACACTTGAGAGTTGGCATTGTGAGGAGTTGTGGGTTTACATTCAGAACTTCCAGCCACTGTTGGTTGGGGAGTGAACTGAGTTTCCTTGTTTTGAGTTGTTGGAGCCTTGTTCTTAGTTGTAGAAGCTCCAAGTAGCTTCTTTTGTTAAGGAAGAACTCATCTTTGTTGGTCCATTTTCGTTCTCTCCAAAGTCAGTACCTTGAAGCTGACATATGAGCTCCAAGAGCATCATTGGTTGGCTGTTTGAACCTTTGGTAAGTGTTACAACCTTTGGTCTTGAGTTTAATTGGTTAAAAGATATGGCTTGGCATGTTTAACAAGTTAAACAAGTATGTAATCTGATATATGAACCTTGAACAGAGTAAAAATGCATGCTTTGACGTTTGGTAGTGTTAAAAATGCTACCTTCGATAGATATCTTCACGAAATGCAGAAACTGCATTCTGTCGCGAAATATCCGGATATGGATATCCGGATATTGATATTCGGATATGATATCCGGATATGGGGTCTTTTGATATCCGGATAAGCATATCCGGGTCTGATATCCGGATATTGATATCCGGATATGTCCCTGACAGATATCCAGATATTCTGGGTTTTCGAGGAACAATGGCTTACTGTTCATCCAGAACTGATGTTTGGGGTTTGTGGACCCTAGTTTGAGGAAGTTGAACTTTTGTAATAATTGGACTAAGTCAGAATCAAGTGATTAAGGGCTTGTGGCTTTGTGTGAAGCCTTAAGACGTAAAACGTAAAAGAAAAGCGTTTTTATGTTTATGCTTATGAGCTATGTTTATTGATATGATTGCTGGTCCAAATCAGATTGTGATTCTGCTGTGTTGGGACTGGGAGCTTTGGTTGGACTCTTGGCTTGGATTGTTAGCTTGCAAGGTAAGCTTTCGTGTCCTCGGTTTAGCCATGTTGTGGTTCCACCATACCCCATGGGGGAATGGTTTATATGCATGCTGTGTTACATGCTTTGGATATTTGAAATGTTATTGTTTATTTAGCAAGTGTACTAGTCAAACAAGTAATAAAATGATGAGTAAAGATCGTTCCCACGAGGATTTGTGTCAAGCACTGATTAACCATATGTACTTAAGTTGAATCAACCAAAAGTTCATTAATTGCCTTGATTTCTTGTCACCAGAAATTTAATTTGAATTGCATAAAAACTAGATAAACAAATAGAATGTGATTATAATTTAAACAAGTAGTCAGATGTCAATTTCCCTCAAGCATGAATTTATGGATGAACCAATTTCCATAATAAATTACCTACTATGTGATGTTGATCAACCTTTGTCTTATCATCAAGATGTAATGTCTTACTACCTTGATTGATACATTAATAAGAAACCCCAATGTCTTGGTGATTCCCTTCTTAATACATGCATTAATTACTAAGATCTTAAGATCACATCAGAATCCTAGCATCAATGTCTTGACTACTAGAACACTGATGATGAAGTTGTCAAAAATAGAAACAATGTAAACATGTATGTTCTACACTATTCCTTTAACATGAAGAATTAATCGAGACAACTTCATACAATCACATAAGAGATAAACAAAATATCTAATTAACCATTCATAAATTCACACTTGAGTTCCATTGAATCAGACTACAAAGGACTCTACTCAGACATAATTGAAATACAAACAAGAGAAGAAGAAGGATCAAACTCCATTGTCATGATGGTTGAGTCTTCAATCTTCAAGTAAAATTAGATAAGATGTACTAACTATTACAAAACTACTCCTAAGAATTTAGAAAGTAAGAGAGAGAAATCAGATCAGAGGATCTGAGAGAGGAGAGATAGATAGGATGGATAATATGTCAGAATGTGAAGGCCCTTGCCTTTTATAGTGTTACAAATTACAACTGAAAACTAACATGGGCGCTAAAACGTTCATTAATGGGCGTTTTAGCATCCATGTTTGACGGATGCTCAACTGCTTTTAACTGATTCAAACGCTAAAACATTTGACTTGGGCATTTTAGCGTTCGAGACCAGAGACTTTTTCTAATAGTAGAGCGCTAAAATGTTAATGTTGGACGTTTTAGCGCCCAAGATCAGCAACTTTTGTCCTCAGATTGCAGCAGCGCGCTAAAATGTTAATGTTGGACGTTTTAGCTCCCAAGACCTGCAACTTTTGTCCTCAGATTGCAGCAGCGCGCTAAAACGTTCTGTGTGAACGTTTTAGCGCTCAACACTTAGGCACTATCCCTTTCTTCAGAATCTTCTTCCTTCTCTCTGTTGCTTCTTGAGCTTCATTTCCCTACAAGATAGTGTAAATTTTCAACAAGGCTTTCAGAACTTGTACTTGAGGGATTTCCAGGACATTAACCTCTTTTTCATCCAATTAATCACACAAATTGATACTAATTCATGCTGAAAAACCTGATGAACTAGGGGTTTATCATAATTCCCAGATTTGGACATTACTGTCCTCAGTAATGATCTTACAACAGAGAAAGATTCAAGATTCTTTACAAATGAAACTCATGAGGATGGACTTTAATTAACAAAAGATCACATTGATACAACTTACAACCTTACAATCTCTTATTTCTTATGACTTGCCCAACATCATATGTGGCTTTTCAACATATCAATAAAGATGGTACACAGAGACTTCCAAACAACAACACCCCCTCACTAGGAATTTCTCAAAAATTATGAGAATTTAACTCTCTTGCATACTAGT
The DNA here is from genome assembly GCF_033153095.1 of Gastrolobium bilobum. NCBI lineage: Eukaryota > Viridiplantae > Streptophyta > Magnoliopsida > Fabales > Fabaceae > Gastrolobium > Gastrolobium bilobum. Next base: position 51,472 of record NW_026898752.1, read on the forward strand.
GTTTAAGGATATACTTATCACTCACTCTTCACTGCACTCAAATTGCCATAAGCTGGCCCATCTTCTCACTGTTCATAGTAACAATGATCCATAAGATAGATCAAAAAGGTCTTGGTATGATTGGCAATGAGGCTTGACTAGAGGTAAAGATTTCTGTCATAGGGGAAGTTCAGATCAAATGAATCAGATTCAGATATGAGGGGAGATCACAGTATTTATCTTATTCTTCCTAATTCCCTAATCTTTCTTCCTTTTCATTCCTTGTGCTTTTCTTTTGAACCTTTCTTCCTCCTTTTCTGCCTGACACTTTGTGTCTTTAACAAAAATTTCTCTTTTTCTTCCTTTTTCTTTCAGACACTTTGTGTCTTTAATACTTCACTCTGTCTCTTCCAACACTTGTATTTCATACCTTTTTCTTTCTTTTCCTTCTTTCTCTCCTTTATTTCCAACACCTTACACATTCACTTATTACAAAAACACTTTCCTCCCCACAGAACACTCCATCCCTCATCACTTATCTGCACTTATATGAAACTTTTAATCTGAAAGATTGGAATAAATGTGGTTCTTGGTTTTATAGACAACAGGCTAGGCTCAAGGGTTTCATGCAATGGGAACATAAGGGTTGGCCATTTGACTTTCTTGTTCAAGAAGGAAATGCCTCTACCCTACACATCAGCAACCATTCAAGCAAGAATCAAGGCAAGTTCTAGAGTTACTCATGCAGTGAAGTGCTCTCTGAACAAATTTTTTTGTGTAGGCTCAAATTCTCACAGTTCAGAGTGCATGCTTGACTTCCTCTATATGCATCAAAACTAATCTCTTTACTCTTACACATTGAATGAGTCATGCAATCATTTCATTTAAGCTCAACATGCAAGGTATAAGATTGTATCCTTAATTTGATCAATCATATAAAACTTTGATCAGTCAAATCCTCATGGAATTTCATATAAAAAAACTAAAATCCAAATTCTGAATCACAACTAACATCTAAATTACACTAAAATCTTATTCACACAGAAAACGTAAAAAAAAAAAGATTGAGATGTTTCCCTGTTTTGGCTCATCCACTCGTGTGACATCTCCATGAAGTTCGCATGCCATTCAATCAAACCCCATTTCCCAGATTTAAACGTTGATGTCCCTAACAACTAATTTAAATCTAAAACAGCAATGGATCACTGAAACACATTCATATATAACTTATAGCATCAGTAATATCGCAATGTGTATCAAGCAAAACAGTGAATATCTCAATGTACTAAACCAATTACAAAATAAAACTAATACCAAATGTAACCCAAAATAAAACCAATAAATAGAAAATGTAAAAACATCAGGAGTCTGTGTGAGACTCTGAATTCTCCTCATTAGAGGGAAGAAGATCTGAGCCGGGATCATCAACAGTTAGTGGAGAGTGTGTTAGTATATGGATGTCCTAGAGACAATCTTTTGATTAAATTAGGACATATGTAGACCTTTTATATTGTCGCAAATAAAAGCACTATTTATCTTGTTTCATATTTTGTCTCAATATTACTATTAATATTTATATGAGTAACTGGATAATCCCCTTGGAATAAAATAGGTATCTCTTGAGTATCTGTGATGAGATCACGATCATGAGGATTCAAGGATACTGCATGTTTATTCCTAATTTTATGTTCCTAATCTAGAGACACTGAGAATGGGGATCAGTGATATCGGGTAAGACTAGCACGACTTATCTACTTGTATTTGGATGAGAGGTAAAGACCTCATGAGCTACAGATATGGAGATGTCTTAGCTAAAGTCGTGGGTGGACCTATAAGGGTATAGCTTGCACTAAACAGACCCACAAAAAGACTCTATGAGGAACTCTCACAGAGAGTATCATTAGAGTAGTCTCTTTATATTTGGATGTGTCTTTCCTAAGACCAGAAGTTATTACCTAGACTGTGTTCTAGAAGGCATGTTTTGATTGTGCACCTCGTCTGCCTGAATCATGGAGACTCATAGGTATACTGTTGGGCTTGTCCTGAAAGAACACAGGGCTAGGGTGATAAGTTGAAGGAATTCGTCAAATCTCTGTGAGAGATTAGGTTATCTGTAAACCGGAGAAATCGGGATGACATTTACAGAGACTCGGGAATCTATGCATAGTAAAAGAGATCATTAGATGATCTGCCTTTAGAGTCTGTAAATTGAAGATTCCCTATTTCGAATAAAGCTTACCCTAAACCGCAGGGGTTGATACGCTTCCTTACCCTAGGTTTTATGGGAAGGCAACCGAGACGAAAGGAAATATATACGACAACCAAATATGTGTAATAGGATGATCAAGTCATTAATCTAACTAGTTCTGGGGAAACAAAGCATTGCTAGTGCTCTGTGTTGTCATTAGATGGGTTGTGGGCTTATTGGGCCCAAGCCCATTTATGTCAGTGACTATGTTGGACCTAATGGGTCACACACTAACACCTAATTGTCTAGATGCTCTAGCATTAAAGGTATTGGGCCTAACAATTGTTATTAGCCCAAGAAGTAGTTTGGAACTCCACAGATAGGGTGGAGGGCGCATGGATCAAAGTAATGGGCTTGGATAGTCCAAGACATTACTAATTAATTTAATTAGTTAAATTAATTATCAAATGTTTAAATTTTGAATTTTGAATTTGAAATTTGAAATTTGAATTTGAAATTTGAATTTTGAATTTTGAATTTTGAAATTTGAATTTGAATTTAGAATTTGAATTTGAATTTAAAATTTAAGTGTTTGAAAGTTTGAATTCAAATGTTTGAAATTCGAATTTGAATTGGCTATGAAAAGTTGTTTCATAACAAAAGGATAAGATCAGATCTTGTTGGAACATATCAGGAGGAGATCTTTTGGACATAATCCAAGGATAATGGGGTGTTGATTTTGGCTAGATTTGATCATCAAAATCAGCTCCAAAAGATACGGTCTGTTGGGAGAATATTTGAGTGAGTTGATTTAAGTTTGAAATGCAACTAACTCAAATGTATCTGGTCACCTTTTAGGCTATATGGGGCGCACCATATAGCTGATTATATGATGATTCGTGATTAGATTTCTGACTAGGTTTTGAACTTAGTCTCATGAGAATATTCTGGGATGTTGTTGGCAATTTTTGAAATGCAACAACTCCACTTATTCTCTCCCCAAGGGCGCCACTTTTGATCAGATTTTTGGGAGAAAAATCTGATTTGTTTTTGAAACTTAAAAGGCTCCTCTTGTGTACTTAATGAGTTGTTAGTTCCTCCTTAGGTTTTTGTGAAAAGCCAAGCCTTTCTCTACTCATCTATGCGCCCCCTTGTGAGGTTTTCTCTTAGAACACTTCACTCTTCTAAACACTTTTACCTAGCCTCCTGTATCACACACTGAGCGCATAGTAAGCCTTATTGTGGTGATCAATTGGCGGCCTTACTGGAAGGAGTTCCTGTATCTAGACCAGGGTGGTGTGGATCAACGTTAGAGGGTCTGAACCCTTCAGACCTACCTTGATCATCTTGAGTTTTCACGAACAAGGTATGACATAGTCTTAAAGTATGTATCTTGATATGTATGTGTGTTCCGCTTGCGAAAAATTTATGTTTTTCCCTCACGCATGTTTCGGCCTTCAAGGCCAATTCTACTTTCAAGTGGTATCAGAGCCCGGTTACTTTACCATAGACGGGTGATGGTACCTTGTTTGTGAACCTGTTTCTCATGGTTAAAATTTCTTTAAAGAGTTAAAGATTCAATATTTATGTATGGATTTTAATTTACAATACTTTAAACGGTTAAAGTTTTGTTTTTGTTTTTTTATGAACATCTTAATTTGATTGGTGTGTTCATATATCCATATGTATTCATGGTTATCATTCTTTTCTTTATGAAAGTTTTAAAAGGAAACACCTTTTTGAAAGGTGGAGTTCGACCATGAAAGGTGTTTTGAACACCTTGATTGTTTTCTTATTTTTCATGAATTGTTTCATGAGCAAAGCATCTAATAAAATTTTTCGAAAATTAATCTCATATACATTAGTATATGGTTCGGCCATCAAGTGTAGATGGCTACATGCATGGTTTAAATTTTATGTTCTTTGAGAAAGAGTCAATAAAATTTGAGTTATATTAATGGTTGTATATAATTCGGCCAATTGAGAAATCTAAGAAAATTTTAATTTTAATTTTTTGTGTTGATGTTTAATTGTTAAATATCAAGACATATGTGAAAAACATATTATATGATAATATTTTGTACTTGTGAGTTGTCTAACATTTCAGGTGCAAAAGAGGAAGGGGATGGTTAGGGGTGTTAACGGGCCGAGCCGAGCCGAGCTTTGATCTTAACGGGCTAAGCCTGTATTTAAACGTGTCAAACTGGCCTTAGCCTGTTACCTGTTACGAATATAATATTAGCTTGTGGCCTGGTTTGTTTACAAAAAATAAAAGCTTGTCTCAAGCTTGTGGCCTGTTTATTTATTAAAAATAAAAACCTTACCTTCCAATTTGTAGCAGTATTTAGCTCATTAATCATGCACTGATATGTATTTAAATGTGTCAGACTGGTCTTAGCCTGTTACCTGTTACGAATATAATATTAGCCTGTGGCCTGGTTCGTTTACAAAAAATAAAAGCCTGTCTCAAGCTTGTGGCCTGTTTATTTATTAAAAATAAAAACCTTACCTTCCAATTTGTAGCAGTATTTAGCTCATTAATCATGCACTGATATGTATTTTTTTGTAAGAAAATAATAGTTGTTTCTTTTATAATAAAAAAACATTAATATTAAAAAATCAAAATAACAACAGCACTGTTACTTTATTTTAGGTTGCTTTTCCTTAATTTTCTTCCACATTCTAGATTTTTTACATTAAATTTTCTTCCACATTCCTTAATATTCTAGATTTTTTACACTAGATTTGAACCCCACCAATAAATTTTCTTCCACGGTCGCCGCCATAAGCATCATTATAAGCCGTGGAATCCGCGTGGCTTATAAAAATAGATGATGAACATAACATCATTTACCTGTAGGTGGGACGATGACTTAGATCGGGGAGAAGAGATAGAGCAGAGACAGAAAACTGAGAAAAAGATGTTGAAATGATTAATATAAAAATATAAAAAATAAATAAATAAATTTAATGTATACGGGCCAGCCTCCAAGGCTTCAAGGCCGGACTTGGCTATGGAAGCCTGAAGCCTTTTAAATAAAAAGGCTTTTGCATGAGTATAAGTCTGGGCTTAATAATAGAAAAAGCCGAGTCAAGCCGAGCCGAAACGGGCCGGGCCTAAGGCCCCTGATAGGCCCCTAGCCTTATTATCACCCCTAGGGATGGTCATGGTGCCCGAAGTTTAAATTTTGAATTTTAAAATTAATGTGTAATTTTTGCTCTTTAAATTAGAGTTGTAATTTGTTTTTTAAATTTTGTATTTTAAATTTTGTCCCTCCAAAATGTTTTGGAGTTTCTTTAATTGTAATTAGAGAATTTAGGCTAGTGGCGTATAGACGACAAGAAGCCGAGGCTTGAGAAGCAAGATGGACAAAAGATCGAGCACCATGACTATCTCAAAATAAATTTTTTTATTTGCATGTATGTTTTGTACGACTAGCATGCATGAGATAGTGCATCACGATATGTATGCTTTATTGTTTATGACGTCTAGTATGCATGAATTGGACAAATCGCGTTTGTATGATTATTATGCACGTCCAATTTCGACTAGTCTAAACCGTTAGATGTATGACATAGATTACGACTAGCATGATAATATATTAATGCGTTTGATGAGACCTAATAAAATCCCTAAATAAAAGGAACCCTTAAAAGGAATAAATTATTAAGCATATGATTACCTCCCACCACCAATATTACTCGAACCTCCTCTACATAGTGGTGCTCCACAACTCAGTTGGGACCCACTGTTTCGTTGAGTAAGAGTAGTATTAGAAGTGTTAGACACTTAGGGTGCTGGTTAATGCTTAACTGAGGCATAAGTTGCAGGCCCAGCCGGGCTTATGGGCTTAGGGTAATAATGCTAGGTTGGTTGCATGAGATGCACCACTAAGTGACAAGGAGTTGTCAACCTAATGTTAAGAGAGAGTATGAGATACTGTTGATTAGGATCAACCCATTATTTAAATTAATCTTGCGGTCTCAGACGAGGGTTAAAATAAATAATCGCACTCTTAATCTCACTAAGGTAAAATCTAAAAGTAGATTAACCCTAAGTCAAATGGTAAGGGTCATTGACTTAGATGAAATAGTGGGAGGGGAAATTTATTTAAAGTCTTTAATAAATTGTAATACGACAATATATTAATTAATCTTTCTTTACATTTTTTTCAGTTTTTAGTATGACTAATCCACTGTCACTGCGCTCAATACTTGATACGAATAAACTGACCGGTTCAAACTTTATGGACTGGTATCGGAACTTGAGAATTGTTCTTAGGGCCGAAAAGATTGCCTACGTTCTTGATGGTGCATTACCCGTAGCTCCTAGGGAAGGGGAAGATGGGTTCGCGGAATATGATTTCAAGGCCCACAAACAACACATGGATGACGATACGATGGCAGTATGCATCATGTTGGCATCCATGTCGCCTGAACTGCAAAAGCAGCATGAGCATATGGATGCTCCCTCTATTGTCTTACATCTCAAGGAGTTGTATGACGTTAAAGGCAGGCATGAGAGGTATGAGGCCTCTAGAGAACTGTTCTCTTGCAGGATGTCTGAGAACATGTCTGTTAGCAGTCATGTTCTTAAGATAATCGGGCTGATTGAGAAGCTAGGAAATCTAGGCTTCTTGATGGATGCCGAACTGAGTAATGACTTAGTCATGGCCTCACTTCCACCTTCCTTCAGTCAATTCATAATGAATTATAACATGCATGGGATGCTTGTGAGCTTGCCTGAATTGTTAAGTATGTTAACAACTGCTGAAGTGTCTATCAAGAAGGATAGGACACAAGCTCTTCTGATTGGTGGGCCTAGCAAGGCCAAGGGTAAGGGTAAGGGTAAAGAGCCTGCAAAAGGTGACTCCCTTAAGACCAAAGGAAAATCCAAGAAGAAGAAGGGCAACAAGAAGGGTAAGAAAGCATCAAAGGACAAAGGCGATGCTGAGTGCTTCCATTGTGGCAAGAAAGGCCATTGGAAGAGGAATTGTCCAGACTACCTGAAGAGTGTGAAGGACAAGAAGCATGGTGATGCTTCTGCCTCAGGTACTTTCATGATTGAGATGAATTATTCTTGTGCTAATCCGACTTCATGGGTATTGGATACCGGTTGTGGTTCTCATATATGCAATATGTTGCAGGTGCTTAGGAGCCCAAGGAGATTGGAGAGAAACGAGGTGGATCTTCGCGTTGGCAATGAAGCAAGGGTTGCTGCTCATTCTGTTGGAGATGCCGACCTTATTTTTCCTACGGGCCTTTTATTGCATTTGAATAATTGTCTTTATGTTCCGAACATTTCTAGAAACATTATTTCTATTTCTTGTTTAGAACAAGATGGTTTTACTTTTAGTATTAAGAATGGTATATTTTCTATCATTTTGAATTATAATGTTTATGGTACTGCTTCATTAATAAATGGATTGTATGTTCTGGAAATGGGAACTGAAGTGCTCAATGTAGCTGTGAAACGACCTAGGATAGATAATCAATCTTATCTTTGGCATTGTAGACTAGGGCACATAAACGAAACAAGATTGT
>NW_026898753.1:0-57443 GCF_033153095.1 Gastrolobium bilobum
TAAACCCATAAACCCTAAGGCAATCCAAATTGAAAGATAAAGAAAAGTGGAAGAGTACCTGAAATGAGAGTGGATGAGGTGCAATGAAAGAGTGCACAGCAAGAACTCAAGATACAAGGAAAAAGAAAAATGAAGATGTAACACTCAACAATGGAGACGTAGAACTCAGAAATACTGTGAATGAAAGAAGTGAGAGGGAAACCGTGTTTATGAATAAGTGACGGGGCACTAAAACGTTGGCTGAGCAGCGCTTTAGCGTCCTTGTCCAGAGAAATATGCACACTTTGTGCAGCACAGCGCTAAAACGGTCATAATTAGCGCTTTAGCGCGTTTGGCCAGAGTGCCTGTATTGGTGTTGTTGGTGAACGCTAAAACGGTCATAGTGAACGTCTTAGCGCGCACAACCAGAGAGTTTCATAATGATGGAACTCTAGGGACGCTAAAACGGTCAGAGGTAACGTTTTAGCGCCCAGCACATAGCAAAAATTTCTCTTTGATTTTTCAAAAAATTTTCCCTTTTACTTCTTCATCTTATGGATATGGTATGAACATGGAATTACATACCTAGTACAGTGGGTTGCCTCCCACTCAGCGCTTGTTTAACGTCACGAGCCTGACGGGTATGATCTATTTTACCTCTAATAGAGCAACTGTCAGTAGTTGCCTATCCACAGCACTTCCAACATATAACTTCAATCGTTGACCATTGACTGTAAAACTTATGTCCGAATCCAAAGAACTGATTTCTACAGCCCCATATGGTTTCATGTCTTTTACCACAAACGGTCCAGACCATCTAGACTTTAACTTCCCTGGAAACAGCTTCAACCTGGAATTGAACAGAAGTACTTGGTCCCCCACCTTGAAGTCTCTAGGTGTGATCTTCCTATCATGCCATAGCTTTGTCTTTTCCTTATACAAACTGGCACTTTCATAAGCAGACAAACGGAACTCATCCAATTCATCCAGCTATAATAATCTTTTCTGTCCTGCTGCTTTGGAATCAAAATTCAGATATCTCACAGCCCACAAAGCCTTGTGCTCCAATCCAACTGGCAAATGGCATGCTTTTCCAAACAGCAACTGAAATGGAGACATCCCAATAGGAGTTTTGAAAGCGGTCCTATATGCCCATAAGGTGTCATCAAGTTTCTTGGACCACTGGGTCCTAGCATTCCCATCAGTCTTCTCCAATATTCTCTTCAATTCCCTGTTGGAAATCTCAACCTGACCACAAGTATGTGGGTGGTATGGAGTGCTTATTTTGTGCCTCACTCCATACTTAGCTAAGGCATACTCCACCATCCTATTATCAAAATGAGTGCCCCCATCACTAATAATAGCTTTAGGGACTCCACATCTTGAAAATATATTCTTTCTCAGAAAAGCAATCACCACCCTGGAATCATTGGTTGGTGTAGCTATGGCCTCAACCCATTTGGACACATAATCAACTGCCACCAATATGTACTTGTTAGAGTAGGAAGAAGGGAAAGGTCCCATAAAATCTATACCCCAAACATCAAAGATCTCCACTTCCTGGATATTGTTCAACGGCATTTCATGTCGCCTAGAAATATTCCCAGTTCTCTAACAGTTGTCACATGCCTCCGCAAACTTCTTTGCATCCTTGTATAAAGTGGGCCAGTAGAAACCACTCAACAATACTTTTGCTGCAGTTCTCTCACCTGCAAAATGTCCACCATATGCAGAACCATGACAATGCCACAACACATCCTTATGTTCTTCCTCTAGAATACACCGTCGGATCACACTATCTGAACATCTATAGAAAAGATATGGTTCATCCCAAATGTATCTCTTAACATCATGCAGAAATTTCTTCCTCTGTTGCCATGTTAAATCCTTAGGCATCAATCCAGCAGCTTTATAGTTGACAAAATCAGCAAACCATGGTGGGGTACTGATAGATAAGACTTTATCCCCAACCATCTCTGTTACAGCACATATTGCCAAAACATGTTCATCAGGAAACTCTTCTCTAATCACTACTTCTGGTCCTTCTTGAAGTTCTTCTTCTGTAATCCTGGATAAGTGATCAGCCACCAAGTTTTCAACTCCCTTTTTGTCCTTGATCTCTACCTTAAACTCTTGCAACAGTAACATCCAGCGGAGCAGCCTGGGTTTAGCATCCTGCTTGCTTAATAAATACTTTAAAGCTGCATGGTCAGTGTAAACAATAACTTTTGATCCTAACAGATATGGCCTGAATTTGTCAAATGCATACACAATAGCCAGTAATTCTTTTTCTGTAGTAGCATAATTCTTTTGTGCATCATTTAAGATCTTACTGGCATAGTAAATGACATGCAACAATTTATTCACTCTTTGGCCCAATACCACTCCTACAGCATAGTCACTGGCATCACACATTAATTCAAATGGTAATGAAAAATCAGGTGCCATCATGATAGGTGCAGTGGTCAACTTTTCTTTTAAAACATGAAATGCATGCAGACATTCATCATCAAACAGGAACTCTTGGTCCTTGACCAATAACTTGCATAAGGGCTTGGCAATTTTTGAAAAATCTTTTATGAACCGCCTATAAAATCCTGCATGACCAAGAAAACTCCTCACACCCTTAACATTTACAGGTGGAGGAAGTTTCTCTATCACAGAAATTTTTGCCCTATCCACTTCAATTCCATTCCTAGACACCTTGTGTCCAAGAACTATACCTTCTGTCACCATAAAGTGACACTTCTCCCAGTTCAAAACCAAATTACAGTCTTGACATCTTTTCAAAACAGTTTCTAAATTCCCTAGACATACATCAAAATCAGAACCAAATACAGAAAAATCATCCATAAAAATTTCTATGCATTCTTCTATCATATCAGAAAAAATGGAAAGCATGCACCTTTGAAAGGTGGCAGGAGCATTGCATAAGCCGAAAGGCATCCTCCGGTATGCGAATATTCCATATGGACATGTAAAAGCAGTCTTCTCCTGATCCTCTGGTGCCACAGCTATCTGATTGTACCCTGAATAACCATCCAAGAAGCAATAGAAAACATGTCCTGCCAACCTCTCTAGCATCTGATCCAAGAAAGGAAGTGGAAAATGATCCTTCCTGGTTGCCTTATTCAGCCTCCGGTAATCAATGCACATTCTCCAGCCAGTGATTGTCCTTGTGGAAATCAACTCATTATTCTCATTTTTCACTACAGTCATCCCCCCTTTCTTGGGCACGGTCTGCACAGGACTCACCCAAGAACTGTCTGAAATGGGGTAAATCATCCCAGCATCAAGCAACTTCACCACCTCCTTCCTCACTACTTCCTTCATAGTGGGGTTGAGTCTCCTCTGTGGTTGCCTTACTGGTTTGACCTCTTCCTCCATCAATATTTTGTGGGTGCAAAAGGAAGGATTAATACCCTTAAGATCTGAAAACTGCCATCCAATAGCCATTTTATTCTTCTTGAGTACCTTAATTAACTTCCCTTCTTTCTCATCAGACAACATTGCATTAATGATTACGATATGTTTGATCATCCCCAAGGAACACATACTTCAAATGTGAAGGTAATTCTTTAAGTTCTACCTTAGGTGCTCCTTTTGGAATGTCATCAATCTTCTTCTCAAGCTCTTCCACTTCTGGCTCTTCTTGGTAATCTTCTGTACCTGTCTCTTCTTCTGATCTTTTTTCCTCAACTGGAAATTCTTCTTCTTTATTCACTTCTTCCACAACCTCCTGTATTACATCCAATCTAAAACAATCCTCTACATCAACAGGGTGCTTGATGGTTTCAAATACATCAATTGTGACTGTTTCCTCATCCACCCTTAGCAACAACTTTCATTGTTCAACATCTATCAAAGATCTTGCAGTTGCTAAAAAGGGTCTTCCTAACAATAGAGGACTTTCTGTATCTTCTTCCTCCATGTCAAGAATCACAAAATCCACTGGAAAAATAAACTTGTCTACCTTGACCAAGACATCTTCAACCACACCTTCAGGCCTCTTGATAGATCTATCTGCAAGATGCAGAATAAGATTGGTCTCCTTCAAGGTGTTGATTCCCAAAGCTCTACATACTGTCAACGACATCAAGTTTATACTGGCTCCCAAATCGCACAATGCCTTTCCCACCTCCACATCTCCTATAGCAATAGAGATACTGAAGCTTCGAGATCTTTCATTTTTGTTGGAATCTTCTTCTGGATTAGGGCACTACACTCTGCTGTTAGGGCCACTGTCTCACCATCAGTTAATTTCCTCTTCTTAGTAAGAAGATCCTTCATGAACTTTGCATAGTGAGGCATATTTTCCAGTGCTTCAGAAAATGGTATGTTAATTTGTAAATTTTTGAAGATATCCAGAAATCTTGCATAGTGCTGTTTCTGAATCTCTTGCTTCAACCTTTAAGGGTAGGGAACTTTAGCATAGGGAGATAAAATAACTGGCTGTTCTTTCTTGTCAGCCATCTTCTTCTTTTCCCACTTCATCATCTTTTGTGGGGAAGCATTTTTACCAACTTCTACCTCTCCTTCATTCTTATTGTTCTTCCCTTCCTCTTCTTTATCAATTCCAACTATAACATCTCTAACAACTACTTCCTTCTCACTTTTCTCATTTTTCATCTTCTCTACTTCATCATCAGAGACTACATCTTCAACCACAACCTCTTCTTCATTCTTTTTATTTTCCACATTCTTTTTCACTGGTTGAAGTACCAACCCACTTCTTGTCATAATTGCTTTATAGTGCTCTTTAGGATTCACTAGTGTATCACCTGGAAATTTCCCTTGTGATCTCTCTGATATCTGTCTTGATAATTGACCAATCTGGGTCTCCAAATTTCTGATTGATGCTTCCTGATTTCTGAAAGAAGTTCTGGTCTCCTGCATGAATGCAGTTGTCTCTTCTCTGAATGAATTAGACCTCTGGATATAATCCTGAGTTGTCTTAGATAACTGAGCAAACGTTTTCTCCCATGCAACAGGATCACTTGACTGCTCCTTTGTATGTGGTGGTTGAGGATGTAATGGTGGGTTCAATTGATGGTTGGAACTATAACTGAATCCTGGGTGTTGATTTTTGTTCTTCCATGGTGGCACATAAACATTCATTCCCTGATTGTTGTAGTTCCTTTGATTATTCTGATCATACCACACTCCATTCACCTCTGCTTGTTCTGGTGATCCCCCATAATCACACTCCTCTGTCACATGGCCTTTGCCACATATAGCACATACACTCTTGGTTTCCACATAGGCTACCTTTTGTGAAGAGAGTTGCTTGATAAGGGTATCTAATTGTTGCTGCTGTTGTCTCTGTGTCTGCATCAGTTGGTCATTCCTTGCCAACAGAGCATCATACCCATCCAACCTGATGACTCATGTCCTTCTGTCAGCCACTGGGGCATTATCAAATTCCTGAGATGCCAATGACTCAAAGATATCCAAGGCTTCTTGAGGGGTCTTGGTAGTCAATGATCCACCAGCAGTGGCATGCACCAAGGTTCTAGTGTTAGTGGTCATTCCTTGCAAGAAGATTGCTGCTTGTTGCCATGCCTCAATTCCATGCTGTGGACATTTCCTCAACAAAGTCTTGAATCTCTCCCAAGCCTCATAAATGGATTCTGACTGTTTCTGCTTAAAGCTTGTAATCTCATCCTTCAACTTGGCCTTCTTGGATGCTGAGAAAAACCTCTGCAAGAACTTGGTTTGCAGATCATCCCAAGTTGTTATACTTCCTTGTGGCAATTATTGCAGCCATCTCCTTGCATCATCCGTCAGTGAATGAGTGAATAGTCTCAACAGAATTGCATCTCTTGTGACACCATTTATCTTTACAGTATCACTCAACAATAGAAAGTTCTCTATGTGCAAGTAAGGGTCCTCTGCACTGGTTCCAGCAAACTGATCCTTCTGCACCAAATGAATCAAAGCAGGCTTCAATTCAAAGTTGTTGGGCTCCACTGTTGGGCGCACAACACTCCCAATTAGAGGAATCACTGTAGGAGTCATGTACTCTCCCAGTGTCCTCTGTGGTGGTGGTGGTCTGTGATTCTCTGTCATTATCTCTTCCTGATTAACCGTACTGGATTCACCAATTTCTTGCAATTGTCTCCTTTGCCTGGCTGCCCTTTTTTGCTCCCTCAATGTCCTTTCTAATTCTAGATCATACAACAACAAATTCGGATCAAGTGTACCTCGCATATACCAGAATCAAAATTGACCAGAAACTTAACATAAACTAAAAATACTGAAAATAAAAGGATTCAATCTCAGAATTCTATAGTAACAGTTAGTGTTGAAAAACAAGTTCCCCGGCAACGGCGCCAAAAACTTGTTGGACGTTTAGTAAGTGCACTAGTCGTATAAGTAATAAAATGATGAGTAAAGATCGTTCCTATGAGGAATTGTGTTCAAACACCAATATACCATAGAAAACTAATTTGAATCAAATAAGAGTTTGTAAAAATCATGAATAATTTGTCACCAGAAAATTGATTGTAAGTAATTTGACACAAAGTAAATATGGATTAGGAATTAATAAAACAACAAGTAGTCAGAAAAAACTTTCCTCCATAATAACCCATGTAAAAACTGATCATATGATGAATTCCTTTCCATGTGATGTTAATCAACCTTTTACTTATCATCAAGATGTAATCCCTTACTACCCTGATAGATACATTAATCAGAAACCCCAATCCCTTGGTGATCTCTTTCTTAATACATGACACGAGCTGTCGAACTCGCGCAAATTAAAAATTAATTCTTTAGGGTTCAGAAAATTTGCAGTAGAGTGGAAACCCTAAGTCGTCTCTCAAGGAAATTGTTTTGGTTAAAATCGCTTATGAGAACAGAAAATTAAAAGGGGGGTTTTGGATTTTGATTCAATAATTAAAAAGGCAGAATATAAATTTGGAATAAAAATTCGTAATTAAAAATTAACCAACCTAAGGTTAGGGTTACATGGACGTCTTTCCTCGGATAAGAAGATATCAGAATCGTGATTGTTTTGTCAATCGAATCAGAATTCTTATTTCCAATTGACAACCCTCTCAAAGCGATCGCTTAGCATTTGATCAAAGACGATGCTTCTACTCATACAATCGCAGAGTATGAGCCCGCTTGATTTAAGGTCATAGGGTCAATCAACCTAATCATCAAATCTGATGATTAATCCCTTTCCATAATCTCAATCGCGAACCTCAGATTGAATATCCACGATCGCACGATATCAATCTGAGTTGGGAAGGGAAACAAAACTGATTTGAAATAAATGCAGATCCTCAAGACCAATCCATGGAATCCATTACCCTTAGGTTGATTAAAAGGTTCTTAGCCTCGCATGGCTAAGGTAAACATAATTGAAATAAAAAAATGAAGAAGAAGAAAAAGATGAAGAACGCAATTGAATAAAAACTCAGAGAGAACTTTAAAAACTGACTGCTGAAGGGTTTCCTAGAGTCTCCCTTAAATAGCCATCACGCAAGACGGCTAGGGTTTCACCGCTTCAGTCCAAACATAAAATAAAAGCTGAATAAAATAAAATAAAATAAAATAATAAAACATGGCTTTGGGCCACTTAAGTAATTGGGTTTTAATTTAAATTACAAGCCCAATAGTCAAACAAAACTTCAGCAAAACGCGTCCAACTTGGCGTCCGAAATCGACCAGCTTCCAGTCCGAATTGGGCTTCAAGCTCTTCATAAGAATTGTAGCTCTATGTGTTATCTGAAAAACCCAACAAGAAAGGAGTCAATCCGACAAATATGGACCGAGATATGGCCAAAATACAGAAGTAACGTAAAGCTGAAAAATTCTGACGAAAATAAATTAAACCCAATCAAAAACTAAAAACCTAAATTAACTCTAACAATCATTATTTTATTCAAATAAATCCTAAAAATACTAATCAAGAGTAACAAATAAGTGCAACAAAATATGTGTTATCAATACATGCATGAAATACTAAAGTCTTAAGATTACATCAGAACTCTAGCATCAATCCCTTGAGCACTAGAATTCTGATGTTGAGATTATCAAATACAGAAGTCATATAAACATCCCTGTTCTATATTACTTCCTTGATAGAAATAATTAAATCAGAAAATCTCAAATCAACACATGTAAAATACTTCATCATATTAATCAAATCAACATAATATTATCATGGAGTTCTATTGCATTCAGACTACAAAGACTCTACTCAGACATGACTAAAGAATAGATAAGAGAAGAAGAAGCAAACTTCATTTCCATGTTGAAAGTCTTCAATCTCCAAACTATTACAAGGAAATCCTAATACAAAAACTAAAACCTAAGAGAATTTAGAGAGAAGTCAAACTAAAGTTCAAGAGAGAGAGAGAGTTCAGATCCTTCAGATCCAGATATCTCTTCTAAGTGTCAAGGCTTTGCCTTATATAGTGTTACAATTAAAAACAGAAAACTAATGTGGGCGCTAAAACGTCCATAAGTGACCGTTTTAGCGTCCATGCTTTACGTATGCTCAACTGCTTTTAACTGATTCCAATGCTAAAACGTTAAGGAATGACCATTTTAGCGTCCAAACTTGGTGAATGCTCAACTGATTTTAACTGACTCCAACGCTAAAACTCTTGATTTGGACGTTTTAGCGGTGAAGACCAGAATCCTTTTCCACTTTAGGGCGCTAAAACGCTTATTGCAGGCCGTTTTAGCGCCCAAGACCAGCAATTTTCCATCTTCTAAGTGCAGCAGCGCGCTAAAACGCTCAGTGTGGGCGTTTTAGCGCTCATCACCAGCAAGTTTTGGCCTCTTCCTGTAGCAGGGCGCTAAAACGCTCAGTGTGAACGTTTTAGCGCTCAACACTTAGGCAATTTTTCTCCTCTTGAGCTCCAGAATCTTCTTCCTTCTCCAGTTGTCTTTCAAGCTTGCTTTTCCTACAAATTTCCAATAAAGCTCTTGAACTTGTAATTGAGGACATCTTAGGACATTAACCTTGTTTTTTCATCATTTAATCACACAATTTGATCCTAATTCCTGCTAAAAACCATGATGAACTAAGGGTTCATCATCTCTCATGCTTCCTTTGCAGAGGGATCCTTTGGAGTAGACGAGATTCTTGATGCGATCAGGTCCTTAACGTCCCTTGTGAATTTCAAAACCTCTTTGCTATCTATATATTCTTGGTACGTGCATTTAGAAATGGTGGGGAGTTTGAGTACTTCCTTGATGGCTGAAGGGGAGAATGATACTTTCTTCCCCCTCACCATCGCCTCATCCTTGATGTTCTCCTTAGGCAGCCTTTTTGCGTGATACAAGAACTCAGCCACCAACGAGATGTTGACTTCTCGTTCGTCAGTGGCAAACGCAAGCCATTTGAGGCTGAGCAAGGCTTTCTTCACAAAGGAGGGAAGAAGAGCCTTATTTTGTAGGAAGATGTTCCTCTCTGGGTAGAGATGAACAACCTCCTCACTGATTTCGGGCTCCTGGCCACGGCTGGCCACAGGAATAAAAGATACTGAAAGTCTGGTCATAGTTGAAGAAAGAGAAGATTAAGGCAGAATGTAGAGGGAAGTGAGAATAAGAGCAAAAGTTTCTAAGTTAGCAGAGAATGGTAAAGATTGAAGAAGAAAGGAAATGAGTTTAAATAAGCATGCAGAGGAGGGAAAATGAGGAGTTTTTCAGGACGTGGAGGTTGAAGACAGGGAGTTGAAGAAGTAGTGGAATGGGAACGTTATGGAACGAATGGTCAGGGTGAGTGGTATTCAACTGCTATTGATGGTGGTAAGGAGGTGGAACAATTTAGGTTAGAAGAGGGAAGGAAATAGGGTAGGAGCAGTTGCATTAATTGCAGAGGAGACAGTTGATTTTTCAGGGCACGTTTTCAAAATTCGCAATGAGTGCAGGTTTGATAACGGCTGCGTATATGTAAGTGACTCAGCAGGGACATGTGTCCTTGTCACTCTTATCTCCTAAGCCAGGGAACGTTCCCTTTGTCTTTAACCTACATTCTAAAATAACAAATAATAATAGACTAATTCCTAATAAATAAAATGCAAACCTACTTAATAAAAGAACCCGAAATATAAATTGCATGGCAAAGAAATAATAATTAAAAATTGTGAATAAAATGTGTAAAATAATTTTTTTTATGGGAATGTGTGGTTATTGAACCACCCCAAAACTATGTTCCTGGAACGGAACATATTTTATTTGGACTTGGAGTTGAACATCAGACGTCCCCTCCATTTTGGGAGCTGTGTGGTTAAGTTTAACCACCCCCAAACTTTTCTCTTTGTTAAAGGGCAAAGATATCCACTGGGTTGCCTCCCAGTCAGTGCTTAGTTTATTCTCCTTAGCTAGACATGTTACTTACCTCTCATTCTTGTGGAGAAGAGGTTGAGGGAACTTCAGTATCCCCTGGTAGTTTTCCTGGTGTTCTGGTATCGAGGCTAGCAGCTATCTGTCCCAGGTGGGATTCAATATTTCTGACCACAGCATCGTTCCTGGTGATATATTCTTTGACATAATTTTCTAGGGTGTTGATGCGTTGGTCATCTCTTTGGAACAGAGAATAATTGGTTCTTCTTTGTGGTTCCTATGCTCCATTTCTGCTGCCTTGTTGATAATGTTGCTGCTGATTATTGTATGGACTCTGGTTCATGGGTGGTCTCCATTGTGGATTATGGTTATGATCTTCCACTATGGTTCCTCCAAGGTTTTGATTGTTGTTGCTTCCTGCATTCTGATTGTCTCTGGCCTGGGTGAAGTTTCTGTTCCCAAAATTTTCTGCATAACACACCAAGGCGAGTAGATGGACAGTCTGTTGAATCATTAAGGTAACCACAGGCTGAGCATGGTTCACTCTCAGTTGCTGTGAATTGTAAGACTTCCATCCTTGGTTGCTCTTGATCATATTTCGGATTCTTCACCTCATTCATCAATGTGGCCAGTTGGGACTCCATGGCAGTTTGTTTATCTAATTCTAGCATGCCTGGCTTCCTTATTGGGCTCATTCGTCCATTGGAGACATCTTTCTGCAGTGCTTTCTATGATTTCATACCTGGATTCAAGGGTTCCTGTAAAGAAATATCCTCCTGCAACAAAGTATAAATGTGATTGAGAAGTATGATCTATGCCTTTATAAAAAGATTGTAAAACACCCCAACTCTCCACCCCATGGTTTGGACATTTTCTAATAATGTCCTTGTATCTCTCCCAAGCTTCATAAAGATTTTCTCCATAAAACATTCTAAAGTTAGAGAGTTCTGCTCTAACATCAGCTTGGCAAGACATAGGAAGAAACCTTTCTATGAACTTGTTAGAAAGTTCCTCCCAAGAGTGTATGGATCCAGGAATGAGAGTTTTCATCTATGTTTTTGCTTTTGAGCCTAGGGAATGGGGGAATAGCCTCATTCTCATACTTTACTCTGTTACACCCTCAACTTTGAATTTATCACAGATGTCTTGAAAGTTTGTGAGGTGTGTGTAAGGATCTTCTGCAGGGAGTCCATGAAAGACTCCAGCTTCCCTTATCATGTGGAACATGATGGGCTTTAATTCAAAATTGGGAGCTACATGAGGGAAGATTACTCCCCTTTCTGGTCTGTTCCTGAAAGGAGCAGCCAAAGTTCTAAAGTTCTGTTAAGGAGGGATTCCTTCATTGTTATTGTTATGATCAGCCATGTTTTCAAAATTATTTTCCCTGAGATTTCTTCTTCTTCTATGTAAGGTGTGTTCTGGCTCAGGGTCAAAGAAAACTCAGGTATTTCAGTGGAGTGGTGAGAATCTGTTTCGGACTCTTCACTCATAAACCATAAAACATATAGTGTATATATCAGCAGAATATGTGACAAAAATAAAATAAGAAATAAAAATGAAATATACAGAGTATGTATGTACTGAAACAGTAATAAGGACAAAATTTAGTGTATCTATCTCCGGCAACGGCGCCAAAAACTTGTTGGGTCAAAAGCTGTTGGGTGAAAAATATATTATGATGAAGACGTTCTTCAGTTCACTAAGAAAGAACACAGTTTCTCTCTTAGTTTCAACCCAAGTGCGCATGTGCACGCATCAAGTAATAAATGAGAGTATTAATGCCCAGATTATCGTTCCCACGAGGATGAAACTCTAATTAATGTCTTATACTATTTTACAAAGAATGAAAATGAAAAGAAAAGTTAGTAATTGACCTGTCTGGTCAAACGTTCTCTACTGTCTTGACAACGTTCCTCAAGGACAGTAGGTTCAATCTGACAGCAAACAGTTCATCGCTTCGTTATGTATGATACCCTTCTTGTTGAGAGAAGGAAAAGCAATATTCATGGGAGAGTTATAGATACAAGATCGAACAAATAATAGAAAAATAACAATAGTAATAACAGTAATTAAGAGACAACAGGATGGATGGTGTAAAACAGTTTTAACAGAAGGAACGGATCCACTGTTCAATTCTTAAATAATTATTCTTTCTACTCAAGACTTAACATTTTTGTCTTTGTTCCAATCTCTTAACTGCCAACGTCTGATTCCTCAACTTATGGACTGGATGGCTCACAAGTTTCCATATTCCTATGGCCCCCTTGACTCCAACAAGTACTGGGTACAGGACCTTAAAATGAACGAGGTGGCCCCTTATTCCTAAGGCAACCAGCAGTGTTGTTTCCACAACACTACCTTCCCCCTCTGGTTAAGCTGTCTGAAATCCCTTTCTTATGGAATTTTCTTTCTCAGTATGTGTTCAATTTCCATTGATACACAATGAATATAGCTCACTTAACCAGAGAAATCCAAAAGTTTAAATACAAAAGTTTCGAAAATAAGTCTTTAAGAACTTTGCAGTTTTTCCATTCCTTAGATAGTTTAGCCCATGGCTACTAGTTTAAACAAAATTATTCCAAACTGAAATCCCATAGACCCGAGATTCAGTTCAGAGATAACGAATGAAAAGGAGAGAAAGAACACTTGTATTTGAATGAAAATAACTTCGAGTACAACGAAATGAAAAGTGGAGAATATGGTTGTTGCTCGTGAGGAGTCTCAAGTGGGTGATACAGAATGAAGAAGAAGTGTTGTCACTTAACTAAAGTTAAAACTATACAAAAATACAAAGAAAACTATAAAATAAACTAAGTGATCTCTTCTTAAGGAATTCGATGGTTGTCTTCATGCTGAGACGTCCTATTTATAGGAGAAGAGTGAATGGCAAGCTTGTAAATCTCTTGGAGTTGTTTTCTTGACTGCATGGAAGGGGCGGTGTGAACAGTTTTTTGAGGGGCGCAAGTGGATGGATGAGACAATTATTGTTGAGATTTGTCTTTCCTTCTGATCATCCCCATGCCTTGCTTTTCTCTGTAACCAATAGGAACTGTTTATTCTCTGCTGCGCATGTTTCCTCTTGCTTGATTGCTGCACCGCTTATGCTTTATGGAAACTTCTTTCCAACGTTTCCTGCAAAGTGGAAAGAAATATTAAATGATTGGAGCAGGTGTATTTAATGTTCCAAATCTGTTCCCCTTTTTATATATTTTTCAAAGATTTACGTCGCCATCCGTTCCCCACTGTGTTTTTGTCAAAAAGATATTAAACATGTGCTTTTAGTGCTAAAGTTGCTCATTAGGTGAGGGACTGGATGACATTTTACCATCAAAATGGGCTAAGATAGGCACGAATTTTCGTCCCATCAATAGTTCTCATCACCATAACAAAGAAACTTATCATCAATTTCATATAACATAATGAGTAATGTAAGAGACTAAGTGTGAGAATCGAGAAGAAATAATTATAATAATCGATGTTAGGTTAGTCATCTATTTATAGGGAAATATACTTACTACCTTTTTTCTTACTACTTCTTACTACCAAATCTTAATCGTTGATTTATGTCAATCTAACGATTATAATTTATTGGATCACACTTATTAATTAATTATTAATTTTCAATATGTTATAACCGTTAGATTGACGAAAATCAACGGTAAAAACTTGGTAGTAAGAAGTAGTAAGAAAAAAAAAATAAGTATAACCTCTCCCATATTAATATATATATTAAAAAGTTACGTTAGTTTATATATATATATATATATATATATATATATATATATAAGTTACATGTTAGGTTAATTATACTATATATATATATAAAAGGTGACGTTAGTAGTCAATATATACATAAAAAGTTAAACTAACTGAAACTCTTATATACACATAGGATATGAACCATTGATAGTTTACGTAAAGAGATAGTAAAGCTATTATAAGATTTTGCACACAGCCCCATCTTTAGTATTACACTACAAGAAAAACGGCGTTTAACTTGACTTGTTTAGCCACATTTAAGAATGTGGCACAGTTTAAAAAAAATTTCAACTTTGCTATGCACGTTATATAGACTTGGCAAACTAAGGCCCTATCCATCTTTTCACAAATCTCATGATAAAGCCCAATCCATCTATTTCTTATATCTCGCATTCACTCATTTCTTGTTTTCGCTTGCATGCTCATTTTTTTCTCTCTCTGCCTCCCTCTGTGTTTCGTATATCCAACATCAGTATTGAATGTCACGAGGACGAGGACACCGGAGATTGCTGGCTTCATGAGCGAAGAAGAAGAACCTATTTTCTATCCGAGTTCATTTCACTCTCTTAATTTCTTTTTTTTAATTAAATTATTTTGGCATTTTGTTGGCTGAAATCTAGGGTTTTTGCTTGATTTCTTTGTAGCTAAACCAATCTATACCGATTCAATTAGGACGGGAACCAATGGAAAGAGCGAGGTGTGGGCACCAAAAAGTTCCTGATAACCAGGTAAGATTTGACTACAATTGGTTACAATTACAAGATTGCTGGCCGCACACATTTGGTCCATACCATAGATGTATGGAAAATCTTAAAAATGACAAATACATTTTGAATTGGATATGATTTATATATTTTCACTGTCAATTTTTAGTTACAGCTATTAAGATGAAGCATCACACTGGGTCAAATATGAATATAATTTTGTGTCTTTGATTATTTGAGTTAGCTAGCATAAAGTTGTGTTTTCCCTCTAGATCGAAATATCAAAAAGTGTTTGTAAGCTTGACCTCAGTGTTTGAAAAATTTAATTGTAAGACAATAATAATAAGCTGGGAACATTTTTTATCCACAAATTTGAATATATGCATTCGTCAACCAGATGGGTTTTACTCAGGTGATTTGTTGGAAAGCCCCAAGGGAAATTTGGATGAGAAGCTATAGAAAGATTAACCATTTTTTAATATATTGTTCCCAGCCATAATAAACGAGGTCTAAGAGTGATAACTACTACAGAGGTGATCTTAAGGTGTGCACAAAGATGATTCATCAAAAAAGAAAAAAAAATGGTGTATAAAGATGGTGTTCCTACTCCATCGTTGCAATGCTCTAGAATTCTGTATCAATAAAAAATATTGTTATATATTGACCTGAATTTATTATACATTGACTCAGTTATGTTATCAAAAGACATTGTTCTTAATGGCTTCGAAAACATGTCTTAGGCGTTACCTTGTAGTCTGGCAAAACTTAAACATCGTTTAAGTTATACTTTTGTTGACATATATATATATATATATATATATATATATATATATATATATATATATATATATATATATATATATATATATATTTTTTTTTCTCATATATATATTAACTTTTTTCCTTTATGAATTGTGAATCATGCAGTGGCCAGGAGCATACTGTGACACGAAGCATAGCTGCTGCTACCTGAATACAGGAAAACCTTCAGCAGATTTCGACACTTGGACTCTGGCCTAATTACAAGGATGGCTTGTGTCCCTCAAAATACAACTATAAACCTCTCTATCTGCTAAAGAATGTCACCTAAATCAGTTGGCAATTATTTCACAGTATTTGTACAGGTTTGCTTCCATTGATGTTATGTTTGATTTTATTTATTTATTAAAAGAATGTACGAAACCAAAATTGAGTACCACAGTAATTGGTTGTCTATCTCTCTGTAGTTTGCTTTCCATTGTTTCCTTTTTCTTTTGTCCAGGAAGAAGAGGCTTGTGATTACTTTAAACTTTGTTGTGTTATAGCCTCTTTAGCTACTAATTGGCCCTCTAATGTTTCTAATATAATTGCATTGCAAACATGTAGGTCTACAATACAGATGCACAAAGCTTCGCAGGGTAAACTACTTCTGTCATGAAACTCCATAAAACATACCTGCTTTATTAATGGTATGCGCAATATAGTGAAATGAAGAAGGTGGAAATCAGAGAAGTTAAATTTTTTCACCTTTTGATTTTTAAATTTTTAAATAATGGTTAATAGTGCACACTTAAATGTGTTGAACTATCATTTAATTCTATAGTATTAGGGGTTGTATGGTTAGACCAAGTGTCTGTTATGCCTATGGACACTTATAAGGTATGCACGTACGAATGTTTCCAATTAATGCATTTTTTTTTTGTTCTGTTCCATTTAAGAGCATCAATTCATTAATATTCTCTTGGCACAAGGTCATGGTTTGGGAAAGGACCTTTCTTAAATGGTAGCAGATTTGAAGCCAAATTTTTAAGATTCCCCGGTATCATTTTCTCGATCAGAACATGAGTTGTGTTTTGCAATTATGCCTGCCTAGAACCCTGCAATGCATGTATCTCAGCATTTTCTTTCTTAAACCATGATATTTGTTTTTTCTCTGATCAAGTGATGTGTTGCTTCCTGCATGATGCCCTTTGTTTGGGAGACAATATTGAAGCTCCTCATAAAATATGGACTACATTATACATAATTTTTTATTAAAAAAAAAGGCTCCAACCATCAAGTCATAGCTGAGAAACAACTGTTGTATGGGAAATTTTTATTTTATTTTTTTATATCTAAAATAACAATTATAAATGAATTATTTCCTATAAGCTCAAGCTAATCTAAATATTTATAAATAATATTGACCTTTGTTTTTTCTTACTGCCACTACAACATCTAGCTAATCTAAATAATTACAAAAAAAATCCATAAACGAAAAAACAATAAAAATAAATTCTGAAATAATGAAGACCATCTAAGGCTTATAATTTGTCTATTATTATTCTTTCTTTATATATTTCTATAAAGTAACCATGTAACAATTTGTTAGTTGAGTTATTATATATATATTGGCGTTTTAGTGTTCCCATTATAATTAATAAAGTTGCCAGTACATTTATTTGTACTAGGCAGAAAGCAGAACCTTATTTTAGTGAAAGTTTACTCTATTTTTTTGCTTTTTAGTTATTGTTTAAATCTATTTATTTATTTGTACATTTATTCCCATTAAAATGTTTAAATCTTTTTATCTCTTTTTAGTTATTGTTGTCATACGATCACCATTAATGTTACTAGGCTAACTCCTTTCATTTTTTTTTGCTTTTTTAATTTGTTTGAGTAAATTACTTTAACCCCCATTGAGGTCTCAGTAACTTAACTGCTCTTACTGAAAAACATAAACAATAGATTATATTTATGGCATGTAATTTTTCATCATCTTATAGTTGTTCTCTCACTTGATTCCTCCTGCTTAATCATGCCATATTTTTTTTTTCATTTTATATATTCAGTTTCAGCCAGTCTCATGTATGGGTTTTACGGGGATTCTCGCCTGGTGCTTGGTCCAAGCTCATCCCGTTTGATAAAGGCAAGTTCAATTTTTGTGAAGCAGGTAGATGTAACAAATGAGTATAATAATGGTGTTCTGCTCTATGCTTTCAGTAAGAAGCCTGAGTTAAGCTCCCAAACAAATTGGACTGCATCAAAATTCTCAGTTGTTGTAGCATACAGTCGCAAGGTAGCAAACACCACTAAATTTTAACTTGTGTATGAGGTTGTGTTAATATTAATAATAGTTCATTACACATCACTCAAAAAGTGCTTGAACATGAAGATTTGAATTTTCATCTCTAGTGAATTTCTTTATGGTTAAATAAAGGCTCCCATACACAATTTCCAAACCACATGATACCCATATACAATTTTCAAAGAGGCATCAGCTAACTCAACTTACAATCTTATGTATCTTTGGTTTGTTATTTTGGATAGTTGGTGGAAGCATCAAATGCCAAATGGTGCATGTGAGAGCCAAATAGAAAAATTACATGCCTCTGAGCCAGAAACTATTGGTGGGTGCTTTTATTTCTCTTTCTTTCCCTCTCTTTGGCTACTATAATATCTCTGCTTATGATTTTTTAATCCTAATTGCTTAAAATGCTTTCAGGGGCTAATGAGCTCCAGGCTATAAAAGATGGTGACCATGATGAGTCACATAGAGAAGATGATATGAACGCAAAAGCTCATGATGAATTAGAAAATCTCTCTGATATTGAGCTCAGGTTGTTTGTTATGTAAACAATTATTAGGGAAATCAAACTGTTGTTTATAAATTTTAGTCTATGTGAAATGTCAAATGTTTTTGAAATAGTCTCTGTGGAACAGAGTATTGTAAGTCTTTGTAGGAAGTTGGATTTTACCTGGGGATCTATTGTCTAAATATATTGGCTATGGTAGTGGTGCTTCCTTTTGGAACCTAATTTTCTTTGGCATAAAGTGATTATGAATAATTGTGGACTTCATTAGAATGGGTGGGAAGACAATTTTAGGGTCGATGCTACTGATGCAAAAAATTCATTTTGCAGCCTTACCCCTCTCTATCCTTTGCTCTCAGTGGATATGGTTACTGCTTTTTTTTTTCAAGAGGATATGTGATTGGGAAATGCTAATGTTTGGATCTCTGTTTTTTCCTTTTATTATATTTCAACTTATAGATCTTATTAAGGAATTTGGGTAGAAACTTCCTTTTTTTCAAAGGTTAATTAACAGCAAAAAAAATAAAATAAAATAAAAAATGCTAGAATTTGGGTAGAGACATATTATAAAAGAAATAGGACGTATTATTTTTTTTTAATTTTCTCCCAAAAAATTAGCCACATTTATAATGTGGCTAATGTCAATATAATCGTGGCCAAAATAATGCTACCACACTCATGACAGCAGTAGCAAAGTTAGAAGAAAAATGTGGCAAAATAAATGCCACGCCAAGATTAGCCACGTTTGGCAAAAGTGTGGTAGTCTTGTTTAGCCACATTTATTGTTAAATTTAGCCACGTTTTTGGATGTGGCTAAACGGCGTGTTTTTTGTAGTGTTAGTATAAGATTTTGCACACTGCCTAAATATCTCAAACCTTTATCTATAATTTTAGATAATCAGGGCTGGGCAATGTAGTCTTGGACAACTGCATAAAAAAATAGTACACTTGAATAATATGGCCTGTAATAAGTAGATGAGCAAATAATGTGCATGGGTAACTGTGGCTCCATGAATTTTAAATTTCACCTAGATGAAGAATTTATATAATCAAACAAAAGCCCTACAGTACTATATGCATAGGAAGCTAGTACAAGTTCTTTTATTGCAATAGCCCAACATTACAAATTTATAAGCAAGTAATGTATTAACCCAAAACACATGCGCCAGGGTACTGTAAATGTAAGTAGATTAAATTTTCATGTAAAGGCTTTCAATGGCTGAGGTAATATATTCTAGTTTAGTGATGTTAAGTATTTATATTTTATGCTACTATAACCAAAGAAGATACTTGTAGAGGTGCTGGAGTAATGAATATTGAAATGGAAAAAATAATCTGAATAGTGTGCAAGAATGTTATACAAGATACCTTGCAGTACCAGGCAGTAAAAGATCAACTTCCTTGTCAACTTTGGAATGTGCCCTCAATGTATTTCCTCTAATGTGGGGTCCAGGTGCAGTGTTGACAGACTTGGGTTCATGGGCAACTAATAATAGCCCTTTAGGAATAATCAACTGCTCCCCTTGTTTGAGTGCATCTAGTGTATGCAAAGCAAGTCCAAAAGTAGTCAATATAATTTCTTTTAACATATTTTTTTTAAAGTTTTCGATGGAATTCGTTTTCCGTAAAAAAATTTCGACGAAATATAATTTCTGTCGAAAATGTTCGACGAAATATTATCTTCGTCGAAAACTTCAACAGAATACGTATTCCGTCCAAATTTTTGGATGGAATATTTTTTGTCAAAAATTCAGACTTTTCTAGTAGTGAGTAGTGCCTCCTCTTCCAACATAACCAAATAAAGTAAATAATTGCAAGTTACAGAATTATACCTCATCATTTGGGATAACAGAAATTACAAGTAACAGAATTATACCTCGGTACAATTGGAATGGTTCTTAGTGTACTGGTTGTCATCATTTGGGGCATAGCGGCACAAGGCGTAAACATCCACTTCTTCAATCCATAGTAAGAACATAAAATTATACCTCATCTCAATGACAACCCTGAAAGTTCATTTCTTCACATTATCGCTTTAATTGTCTATATCAGTAATGAATAGGGGATTAACGTTTCTTATGTTGTAGGAGATAATTTTATCTCCTACACATATATAAAAGTAAGTGAAACCCATGTGGAATCATGTGAGGAGAAGAGAGAGAAAAAAGAAAATATAAAAGTGTGTGTAGGAAATAAAAATTTAGAAACATTAATTCCATTGAATAATGAGGATAACTTTATGTCAAATGTATGTGACTAAAAATCAAGTTAATGTGTGGAACATCCCAACAAATATTCCATTACAACCTCACGAATCTACAGGTCATAAGACTAAATACATAAGGATGTTTTAGCTAAACATTGTCTAAAGTTAGGTTACCAAGGTTCACATTCTTCATATAATGTTCGTACCTCAGAAATCAGATTCAAATACTTGTTGAGCTTAACACTTTACTACTTATCATTTAAGAACCTTGTCATTACACAAGAATACATCTCATAGTGTTTGATCTTTGAAATGTAATATTATCAGAAGGTTAAAAAATCAGAAATAGTAACTTGCTTCAGTAGCACTACATATACAATAAGATGAACAACAAAAGGAAATGTCAAATATATAGGTATGTGACTAGTCCCAATACCCCACGTCCCATAATTATCTTTAGTCAACTTGAATAAGCTTGTTTTGATGTAAAAACATCAATTATATATACTTTAATCAACTCGCTATAGGCCGAACCAAAAGAAATAGTGAAGACTAGCCAAGACCTCTTTTTCATTAGAAAGGTGGGAAAAGAAACAAAAAATGAGCCAAAGTTCAAGACTTGATACCATTTTACATTGACAATGGAAGAAGAATCCTTCGTTTTTTCTCCTGACCAGTCTTAATTGTTTATTATGTTAGAGAAGTATATAAATCATTGATGAACTTTCACTTAATAGCTTAAGCTTTTGGGTAGAATTGGTTCTTTACATAGTATTAGAGTCTTAGTGTCATGGGTTCGATTCTCACCGCCCTTCACTTTTGTGTGTGGAATTTCCTAGCACAAGTAGGTGAGCCTCTGCATTATCCACCCTTCATGTCAAGTGGGTTCTTGTGTAAGGGGACGTGTTAGAAAAGCATATAAACTATTGATAGGCCTTCACTTAATAGCGTAAGCATTTGAATTAAATTGGTTCTTTACATAGTAATTTTCATCCACAAAAGCAATAACACTATGATACAGATTAATATAAAAGCAAGCTGGATGTGCCTAAAGTACAAAGAAACTGCTGAAAAAACCAGGAAAGCTAAAATGACAAGTTCCCATTTTACAAAGACCACAACATCCACTCTGCACAACAACAAAGAGAAAATAAAAGGCATCAAAACCATCATATTACGTTATCTTAAAAAAATACTAACAAAGCTATTAAGATTGGTCTAGTGGTGAAGGGTTTGGGTAATTTGTATGAGATTATAGGTTCAAACTTCACTGGTCCCATTGTATATTAAAAAACAGTAACAAACAAACAATAATTAAATGATAAATTCAATTAAATGACTCCATAATGTAAGTCTTTTATAGGCATTTTAGAGCCAAATACTAAATCAATCTTAGTGAAACCACAACCAACAAAGATCAATTCAAGCAAATAAAGGCATTTGATATGATTTGAAACTTAAATTGCTCAATGTACTTAAGTTTTGTTGAAGTTAAGCAAGTAAACACCATCATCCAACTCCCAATTGTAATAGTTACCCAAGCAATCATTTGAGAAAATGGTTAGGATATTCATCTTACACAAGAAAGAACTTAACAGGGTGCAGCCAAAACTGGTCGAAGAAGAAGAAGATAGTAATAATAATAATAATGTTTTGGTGGAATACCTGAAAGTGTTGAAAGTTGAAGAAGAGGAGAAGAAGAAAGAGACAACATCTGATTTCTCTCTATATGCCCTTAACTTCATTTTGTTTTCACTCACTCTGCAATTATTTTCCATTATATGATCAATACCTCAATTAATTTATATCTAATAATACTTAAATTGTTTCTCCTTTCAGATCAAGTCCAATGATTGATCTAGGACGAATCCAATTAAAGGAACCACCACTCTAATTTGGAAGAGTCTCGAGTTAAAACGCTTGATCCAAAAGGGAAATGATGAGATAATAAGATTATAATTATAATTAATTAAAATAATTATACGCTTGAACTGACATTGAGATTGATGTGTTTTACGAGCATTTCCAAACATTATTTTAATAATCTTAATTTATATATAATATACATTAACTTTAATTAAATGTAATTTTCAAGTAAAATAACTTATGTTTGAAATCTTTATTTTAAAAATAAGTTTGTAATAGAAGTCTTAACACAATTTTAAAATTAATTATTTTACCTTTAATTAAATATTTCTTGACAAAAAAAATTATTTTTGATAATACACATCTAAATATAATTTTTACACACAAAATCACATTTATGTTATTTGAAACGCAAATCGAAATATGTAGTCACCACTAGTCACCGGGGGTTCAGGCTTGTTGGTCGTTCGACCTCTTCAACTTTCGGTTATGCACGCTGGCCCGATGAAGAAAGAATAGCTCAAAACTTCATGAGCTTAAGAAAAAGACAAAAATAATATGGCCCTAGTGGCGTAATTAATAGGCCAAAATATAATGAGTGGATTCTTATTTTTAGACACATTGCAACAAGAACGACTGATAGGTGTAAGAACTTATTAAATATTTCTGTTATGCAAAAGTGATATTTTTGTTGCAATGAGTAATAATATATAATTTTTGATAGCCAATCCATGCTAAAAAAGTTTATATTATAGATTCTGTATGTTGATGATATTTTGCTGGCAACTAACGATCTTGGTCTTTTAAATGAGACAAAGAAGTTTCTCTCTAGTAACTTTGAAATGAAAGATATGGGTAAGGCAGCTTATGTGATAGGAATAGAAATATTTCGTGATAGATCACAAGGACTGTTAGGTTTGTCGCAGAAAGCATATATTAATAAAGTTCTAGAGAGATTCAGAATGGAAAACTGCTCATCGTCTCCAATTCCAATTCAGAAAGGAGATAAGTTTAGTCTCATACAATGTCCTAAAAGTGAATTGGAACGAAAAGAAATGGAAGCAATTCCGTATGCATCATAAGTTGGGAGTTTAATGTATGCTCAGACTTGTACGAGACCAAATATTAGCTTTGCAGTTGGGATGTTGGGTAGATACCAAAGTAATCCCGGTATGGATCATTGGAAAGCTGCAAAGAAAGTTCTGAGATATTTGCAAGGAACTAAAGGTCACATGCTTACTTATAAAAGGTCTAACAACCTTGAAGTGATTGGATACACAGATTCGGATTTTGCAGGATGCGTAGACACAAGAAAGTCTACATGTGGTTACCAGTATCTTTTAGCTGAAGGAGCTATATCATGGAAAAGTGTGAAGCAAACTGTAATAGCAGACTGTAATAGCTGCATCCACTGTGGAAGCTGAATTTGTGGCATGCTTTGAAGCCACGATTCAGGCTAAATGGCTACGGAACTTTATTTCAGGGCTTGGATTGGTCGACAATATTAAAAAGCCGCTGAAAATTTATTGTGATAATTCTGCAGCAGTCTTCTTTTCTAAAAACGACAAGTATTCCAAAGGTGCTAAACATATGGAATTAAAATACGTTGCCGTTAAAGAAGAGGTTCAGAAATAGAGTGTCTATAGAGCATATTAGCACCGATCTTATGATAGTTGATCCCTTGACGAAGGGATTACCGCCCAAGACATTTACTGGTCATGTATGTAGAATGGGCATTATGTCAGCTAATGAATGATGATAATTATTGTTATGTATTAAGTGTTGACACTCTGAGCTCATTGATGAATATATGTTTCCGTTATTGTCTTGTTTTCAATTTATGTATGCATGCAAGTATATGTGATGATATTGAAAACATTTGTGGTCCATAATGAAGACATTATTATTGGACATAATGTGTACTTCCTATTAAAGTATCATGTTAGGAAGAAGAGTCAATATAGTGGTACATGGAAGGGACTATGCTGACTTGATAGCATACAACCGCCATGACTCATGTTGATTTTATTTCTAATAATGAATTATGATGACGTCAATGTATGGAACCTTTAGCCTAGTAAATGCGCATTATAATGAATTTTAATTAAATCATGAAGGGACACCTTATGACATGAGCCAAGTGGGAGAATGTAAAACTAGTTGTGTCTCATGTGTAACGTGTGTCAATTGATTAATTAATAATAAAAGAGGCTTTATGGTAATTGACGTATCGCATTAATGATAATTGACGTTTTAACATTTTGCATTATGGTAACGTTTCACATTAATGGTAATTGACGTTTTGACGTTTCGCATTTAGGGAAGTTAATTAGAAATAACTGTGATAGGTCAGTTATATAATAGTTTATATGGTCAGTTTTCATATTAGGGTATCTGATAGAAAACAAACGTCCTTCTGAGTCTGCCTAGAAAAGTTGTATCCTATCCCTATCAAAGAAGATACAAGAACGGTGAAAGGGTTAAGGCTTAGAGAAAGCATTCTACTGTTAAAGATCTTCCGCAATTATGGACAAAGGTATGTTTATGTGAAACTCATGAATTCTAAAGATCCTATGTCATGTTCTTGACTGATTACTGTTGAACATGAATCATGAATTACTGATTAAATTGCTTACATGGTCTACCTTCAACTTAAAGAGAAAAATTACATAGATTAGGAATGTGGATATTTTTTCACCCATGTGAACTAAAATGTCTAATTCATAGGATAAAATTGAAATAATCAATTTCATATTTGAGAACATGCAACATAAATGAAAGAATGGGTGACAACAAAATTATAAAGCGCGGTTAAAATAAAATCTTGAATTAAGCATGTATCTTAAACATGATTTATGGTCTATTGTTTGTACTTTTCCTGTCATATGAAGACATTGTCTTACCATATATCTTGACTTGCCACATCTGTAACATACGCCTTGACTTGCCAAACATTTGGAGGTATGCATTTTTCCACATTTTGGGCATGTAGGAAATTGATTGTTCATCTAGTTCGATTTTCCTTTGTTGGTGTTCTTAGTGAACATATTTCTCGAATTTTGAGCTTGAAAAGGTTTTGTTTTTAGTTTGCTATTATCTTTCTTTCTTTTCCACAATTTTTTTCTCTTGTTGCCTTAACTTCTACCATATTCTATGGCCAACCACCATACTCTACAACTTGGGTTTTAGTCCCGCTTCAAATTTAGTTGCTGCTGTTCATTTGGTTGGTTTTTCATATCGATGGAGTATTTAGATAATTTTTCAAATTTTGCTACATATTCACCCACAAACATGCTTCCTTGTTTAAGCTCAAGAAATTCAATCTCCTTCCGATCTTTTCGCTTTGAGGAAAGTGATTATCTTGGAAGGCATTCTCTCTAGGTAATTTCAGTGTCTTGGCTTTGTAAGTTTCTCTGTGTATCCTTCGACCAATGATCTGCATCCCTTGTCAACATATATGCTGGAAAATTCACCCGTTGAGCATCGGGATAGTCCATTATGAGGAAAATTCTCTCCAAATCTTGTAGCCACTGTGTTGCTACTACTAGATTATAGTCTCCACAAAAAGTGGGAGGCTTATGCTTGCAAAATTTCATTAGTTCTCTATAATCGAGATTCGCTCCTCCCAAAGCTGCTACAAATCTTACTTCATTTTCACTTCTTGAATGAGGAGTGTGATTTTTATTTGTACGTTCCTTTTTTAGTTATTGAAAAACCAGCTGATTAGTTGCATTGTGCATTCCTCTTTTACTTACTGAATAATCTGCTGATTTGTTGCATCTCTCTTTAAGAGCATCTGTTACTCGAGTGAATGCATCAACCATCGGGTCTACATCCACATTTGAGAATGAATACACTTGTTTTGCATTTTCCATAGATCTACATATATTGGCACAAAATAGTGAGTTGATCATCCTCAAGTAATCAAAGTATGCGTGATTTATGATAGAGTGCTAGGTTAATCTATCTATCTAGATATTATTATTATAATTATTATTATTATTATTATTATTATTACTACTACTTTTTCTTTACCTTTGATGCTTCAGGCATATTTGATTACATTGTAAAAAAATATTAGAGTTAGCTCAACCTGGCACCTAAGAAGTAATGTTAACCACTAAACAACAACTCTTTAGTTATTATGTTGCTTCTATTTTTATATTTATTATATATTTTTACAAAAAATAGTTCAATTAATTCAGTTAGTAACCCATAGGACAATCCATCAACTCACTATTACAATCAAGTCAATCGGTTCAAGTTTAATAAATGTGCAATTTTTTAATTTATTTAACAAAACTAATGTCAAACAGAAAGTAAAAAAAAAAATAGCACACTTATTTTTTAAACAAAAGATACAATGATTAAAAATCTAAATAGAGCACAATATAATAGAAAATCTGAAAGCGCTCTTGAATCGGAGGCACATGACACAAGTACCTCATGTTGGATATATTAATAATATAATCAACAATAGTATGTTCACATATAAGCCCAATAGGTGAAAGCATGGTTATTTGAGTTCATATGGGCTAGAGCCCAATAACTTGAATTATCTCTCGGGTTTCCTAAGCTGGAGGTAACACTGTTGAGCATTCCAAACTTGATATCTCTTGTTATAATACTTCAAGCACCTCTAAACCCTTTTCTCTCAAACTCATTACCTCAAACAATCTTGAAGTATTATTTATGTATATCTGGGAAGTGAAGAAGACAGTGCTGCAAATAGGTTTTTGGATCTATCTACAAATGCGG
The DNA here is from genome assembly GCF_033153095.1 of Gastrolobium bilobum. Lineage (NCBI taxonomy): Eukaryota > Viridiplantae > Streptophyta > Magnoliopsida > Fabales > Fabaceae > Gastrolobium > Gastrolobium bilobum. The sequence goes on from NW_026898753.1 coordinate 27,132, forward strand.
CGATAGAATCCAGAGATGCAGAATTCTTTGAGAATAAGTTTATCAAAGATCATGGCTTGAGTGTTTCTGGATCTACAGATATGATTTTAGAATCTCCTATAGAATATGAAGCAAGCCCTTCTGACACTAACTCCCCACAACTGGTTGTTGAATCAGCTCCAGTTAGAGTATCTGTGAGACAGAGAGAGTTCCCATAGACTTTGGCAAGGATTTTGTCACTTACCATCTAGAGGATGATCCATTCTCCTATCAAGAAGCAATGAGATCTATGGAATCTCTACTGTGGGCAGAAGCCATAGATGATGAAATGAGCTCTCTGCTGCATAATCATACTTGACAGCTAGTCAATTTGCCGAAAGAGGCTAAGGCCATAGGATGTAAGTTGGTACTGAAGAAGAAACTGAATAGTGATGGATCAATAGCCAGATACAAAGCACATTTAGTAGCTAAAGGCTATAGACAACAAAGTGAAATAGATTATTTTTATTCTATTCACCTGTGTGCCGTCTATCAACTATAAGAATTCTTTTTGCTTTGACATCTATTGAACACTATTTAGTGCATCAAATGGATGTAAAGACAACTAGTGGATGACATGTTAATTATTGGCTTTGATCATTCTGTAGTGAGTGACATGATAGCTAATTTAGCTAAAGAATTTGACATGAAAGATCTTGGTATTGCTAATACCATTCTTGGTATGAAAGTAAGCTTTGATAGGCAAGTTATCTCCCTTCCAGACTTATTATATTGAGCAGCTACTTTCTACCTGGGGATATAGTGAGTGCAAACTGAGTGAGACACCATATGATTATAATAAAAGACTGAGTCCTCATGAAGGGTGTGACACCCTCCCCTGTATGCATCCAAGGGAGATGTCTGCTAAATCCGATTAGAGTAGCGATGTTAACGTATTCAATTAAAGAGATATATATTTCAGTCGAGTGATAAAACATGTATTAAAATCGGGTTTCACATAGGAACAACTGAAAATTTGTAAAACACATTGGTTGCTGAAATTGTAATTTTTTTTTTTTAGAAAACCAGTCTGTATTGTAAAAAATCATATAAAATTGAATTCACCAGCTTTTGACATGGACTTCATATAATCAGAAAATAGACATCTGGGGCTTTACGTACATATAAATTATCTCATTCGGAGGTCTGTAGCCCCAGAAATATAACATGCAAGGTGCTCGAGAAATCAGAGTAAAGAAAATCCGAATTTAAATCAAGCAGAAATTATTTGGACAACCAGGTACCAGAATTACATAAGGGTCAGGCAAAATAAAAAAATCAATCTACAACATATTTCAAAATAGAACACGAAATATAACATGCCAATCTCCAAAATACTACATTAACGTCGAATATTCAGTATACAACCAACAGAAACAGCGAACAGAAAGCAAGGTTCCAAACAGCAGAACTTAAACAGAATATATCCAAAACAAATACTTCATCAAATGCTTCTTCGTCCTCCTGTAATTTTATAAAAATTGAGCCCCAAAAAGGGGTGAGAAAAATCCCAGTAGTGTGATAGAAAAACCAACAGTGCAACATTATTAGTCTAGATACAGAATTTCCAAAACAGCCGCATCATCAAATACTTTTCGAACAGATACTAAAATGCAACAGAATGCGTATATAAAGCCAGAGTAATGTATGTTCATAGCACTACAGTGCACATACTAACTAACTCAACAGAGATTCCATTTGGCCCTAACAGAGGGGAATTCCAGTTAAGGCCTATGCGAACTGAGCCACGGTTCCTTCTCCCTGGTACTTGAGGGATGCCTATATGATGTATGCTCAAACATATGCTTCCTTTCATAAATATTTACGGCTTCCAAAACTGCATGAATAATGATGTATGAAATGCAATGCTTGCTTCACACACACATGACAAAAGATTGATGTAAGATGTTCATGAGCATGACTAAAAATTCAGAATCAAAAATCATAGTTCTCTTGGACCATGACACCCAAAATTTCGAGTATAATAAGTCTCCCAAAACAGAATTCCAACAAGTTCAACTCCAAAGGCAGTTTACAATATTTTCCAACAGAATATATATATACATACATATATATATATATATATAGGGACACATGAGCAACAATTCAAAAATTCAAGCACTAAACTAATAGTCACAAAAGGTTGAACCACCTACACTTACCTTGATGCTTACAAATTTCTAACCAAATGTACACCAATGCAATCCACTCACTTAGAGGTTTGCACACCTATACAAATGTATAACAAGTCAGAATTTTCTTTCATGTTAACCTATACATCACATGCAATCTTCATGCTTCCAATTCTTGTATTTTAATTGATTTATCATGCTTCCAAGGCTAATAGTTTTCTGACTTAGGTTCGGTTTTGTTAATCATTCACAAGTGCCAAAACCCAAGATTCCTTATGCATATAGATTCGGTTTTAACCGTCAACTAGGTGCTTATAATTTTCCTTTAACAAAACACTACCTACATTACTTAGGCATGAACAAATGAATTTTTAACATGCTGTCTTCGTCCCTTTTAGCACATGCAAGGTCTAATAAAATTTTCTAATCCAAGGAGAAATCCCTAAACTCGAGATGAGCTATATTCCAAGCTCACAAATCATATTTTTGTGCTTGCTTGCACTAGGTTCAAGGACTGTTCGAATGGGCAGTAACAAGAGAAAGGAATGACAAAACAAAAAAATACATCTTCCTTGCATGCATGTGATGACCGAAACAGAGTGTAGAAAAGGAAGGGCTTGAAACTCAGATTTACCTCCTTGCAGGCGTCAAGGGTTAGCAATTCAGGTGGAGGGCAGCAACCCCACCCTTCAACTCTTCAAGAGATCGAATTTAGGATCCTTGAAGGTTGATCTTCGTCCGAACAAGGGAGAAAGGATGAAGGATAAGCTTATGTTGCAATCTCCTGGGTTGCTGCAGCTCGGCCGAACCAGTGAGAGAAAGAAGATGGGAGCTTAGATGGTGGTCCTTCTCTTAGGGAACTCACGGTTTTGTGAGGAAGAGGAATAGGCTGAGTTTAGATTCTGAATCAAAGCGTGCACTATCAGTTTTGGGTTGTTACTTTGGTTATGCGCATAGAGTGAAAGAGACTAAATTGGTGCTGATTGTATTTTTAACAGATGATCAGAATATCACTTTGTTTTCCTCCTATTATGCGCACAAGGGTGAAGTGATGAGAGGGAGTGTTTGTGGCTTTTGACCAATGAGGAAACATGCATTCAGATTTTGACCAATGAGGAAACATGCATTCAGATTTCATTGAGATATGTTAAAGGATTAGCTAAGAGTTTTGGGCTGACTTGGCCTTCCCCCAAAGCATTTGGGCCGTAGCCCATAGGAGATAGATGGGGTCCAATTTCACCACCTAATGAACATCATTTTATGTAATCTACTAAATAGTAACTAGGGTTTTTTTTTGTATGTTGTAATTAAATAAATCCTAACCTACACCTACATGTAATTCGTTCTCAAGACACGCATCCCCATTCCTAATGGCAATTTTAAATAAACTTCCTAATTTATGTGGGATGTTACAAAGGGACGGTGTGGATAAGTTAAAGATTTGAAGTTGATTGGTAGTCTCATATATGTTGCAAGTTGCACTAGACCTGACATAGCCTTTACAGTTGGCATTCTGAGTCGTTTCAGTAGTAATCCTAGTAAGGAGCATTGGGATGCCCTCGATAGGCTGATGAGATATCTTAAAGGTACTAAAGATTATGCTCTACACTACTTTGTTATCCTTCAATTGTGGTTAGATATTCCGATACGTCATGGTGTTCAGAAATCAGAAATAGTAAGTTCACCAGTGGATATGTATTCACTTTGGGTGGAGCTACTATTGCTTGGAAATCCAAAAGATATACTTGTATTGCATTGTCGTCTATAGAATCAGAACTTTTTACTTTAGCCTTAGCCGGTGAAGGGGCAAAGTGGATAAAGAATCTGATTATGGATATTCATTTGACTCGGCTAAAGATTAATTCTTTAAGCCTATTTTGTGATAATTAAGCAGCTATCCAAGTTGTTAAAAATGCTCTCTTTAATTCAAAGAGAAGACATATAAGATTGAGACATGCGTTGTTGAATTATCTGAAAAAACTAGGAGTTATCACCTTGATCGATGTGAGATCGAAGGATAACTTGGCTGATGTCTCGCAAAAGATATGCCTAAAGATCGATTATTCAAAACAGTGGGGGGAAATGGGGTTAAAGACTATATAGACAAGTCTTAATTACCATTTACTTACCTTTTAATTATGTGTTTTGAATTATCGAATCTTTCTTTTGTTGGCCAAAATGATAATCACTGTTTATATGTTTCATCGATGTTCATGGTTTCTGATTAATTTGAAAAGGGTAAGTTGTCTCATTCCAAACTTGATGAAGATAACTTGAACCTAATTCAATTGTTCTACTTGGGAAACTTGTGTTCTTCCAAACTTGATGATACAATCCAACCAGGTTGGACCATCCTTTTGGTTAAATGATCTCATTCCAAACTTGATGCTAGATTATTTGACTTTGAGGAATCAGTAATTGTGACATTCCAAATTGAAACATTGAAATAATAGTTTGCATAAGAAGCCTGTGGGTCTTGTTCTTAATTGAAACTTAACATCACATGACTAGTTTAGTGTAAGTGACTTGACTATTGGTCCTGTTCATTGAAACTAGACAATGGTTATTCTCTTACAAATAAACTTAAGTTGATGGCTCTCTGCAAAATAAACTGTTTAGGCCTTCTTCATAATTTATGAAACTGGCTTGATGCTTATGAACATGATATTACAATGTTTTATGACATTAATATATGTCTTCTTTGCATGATGATATGGTTCTAAGTTCTTTTAGTAGAACTAGACATCTTTGGTAGATTATTCAACCGATTGAATTCATAATAATATGAAATTCATATTTGATATTCTATGAGGATGGTAGAGATGAAGGAGAGCTTAATGAGAGAGATCTTGACTAAGATCACCTCCTTGATGAATGAATATATTATTTAGACTATGTAGGGACTTGACAATTCACCCTCTATTGCCCATTTTGATGGAGTTCATTTATTTGAGACTTACATTTTGCTATCTTTATTTTATGAACATTGTTGATTGTGAACTGATTTTGAGACTTATTTTGGATGTTGGAATTTGGATGAGTTTAGATTGAATCTAAAACTCTAAATATTTATTTTAGTATGTTGTTCTCAGAACAGATTCATGATAATGATGATTTTTTTATTTAAATTGAAAATGACGATTGAGTTTAATATTTTACCGTTAAAACTCTTTGATTGATCCGAGTTAATTGTCTTGGACTGGATATGAATGATTCATATTTGTTTGAATATTACATTGATCACTCTATTGGATTGTGCTATATGGTGAACATAGGAGGAGATTCTTGGATATATTAATAATATAATCAACAATAGTATGTTCACATATAAGCCCAATAAGTGAAAGCATGATTATTTGGGTCCATATGGGCTGGAGCCCAATAGCTTGCATTATCTCTAGGGTTTCCTCAGCTGGAGGTAACATTGTTGAGCATTTCAAACTTGATATTTCTTAATGTAATACTTCAAGCACCTCTAAATCCTTAAATCTAAAACTCATTACCTCGAACACCTCATCCATCGAGTTCCGGTGGTATTTCTGTAATTGCCTTTGACACTTCAATTATCTGAAATCATTAATCATCACAATATTAAGTATTAATGCCAAATACAAATCCTAATAAAAATAATAATTGGTGATTGAGGGAAGAAGAAGAGTTAAATTTGCTCTAGCGTGCAGCAAAGAAATTAAAGCAAAAGCTATTTTGTTCAAACGAATAGCAATGAAGGTGATTGTTGAGAAGGGGATCGAGAATTTTCGCGATAAAATAGTAAGTTATTGAGAAAAAAAAAAAATTGTAGTGTGAAAGGGAGAGGTCAAAAAAATGTGTAACTTAATTTGATATTTTTGACACAGGCCAACACCATCCAACCTGGTAAATAAGATGGCTTTAGAGGGTTAGGGCCAAATAGGTCCTATTATACAGAGAGCAGAAAGTTAATACGACTTTACACAGCAGTGTATGGGTTGGTCCTAGTGCTAAAGAGCTATTGACAGCTCTATGTCAGTATAACTAATTATAATTATAATTATTTATAATAGAATAAGTTTAATATTTGGATATATTAACTTAAAAGTGAGTATAGGATAATTTGCTTAGTTTGAACTTTCTAATAAAATCTCTTTTATATAGTAAATAACAAAAAATGGTATAACGTTATTTGTTTATATTAATGTTTGATCAACCGTGGTGATGGGAAAAATGATAGTTGTCACCAAAATAATCAGATAAATTATATTCTACAATGCTAAAAAAGTATGTTTTTTATTATGAAAAAAATAATTTATTTAAAAAAGTGATTCTTTATTTAAAAATATTTCTTTCGAAACATGCTTTCAGATTTGATAAATAAAAAGAAAAAGTATATTGTACCAACCAATTAGTATTATTACCAATGTTACTACCAAACAATTGTACCGTCAGATCAGTTATATTGATCAAATGGTTATATTTATTTTCATCTTTGTATGGTTATGATTCTTTATATTTAATACTTTATATTTATTTTCACTTTTGTATGGTTATGATTTCTCATATTTAATACTTTCATATTAAATATAGAGAATCATAATCATACTAAACATATAAAAATAAAAATAAATATAATCGTTGAATCAACATAATCGATCTAACGGTGAATTAATTGATAGTAACACTAATTGGTTGTACTATTCCAAGTAAAAAAAGCTTATGTGATTTACTCAATATCTTGTGAATGAATTAATGAATCTCCACAAAAGCTTATCAAATTATTATTTTTTAAATTATATTAGTTTGTTTGAACAGGAAACTTACAGGGTGTTTAGGAAGCAAACTCGAAAGAAAAGAAGAAGGAACAAAAAGGTTTGTAAAGCGGGCATAGATGTACTCATTGCAACGACAAGTATCAAACATAAATAAAATAAAACCCCACCATGACGAGGATTATGCACCAACAACAAGCATAACTCTCGAAACGCTCTCCAACTCCACCGTGATTTTGCCACGTGTCCCCACACACCGACCTTGCAAACTCATCCAATCGAGACGGTACACCTCTCCACGCCATTGCGACCGTTACAGTGTGTCTCGCGCATCTTTTGCACTGTCCTACTTTAGCTTTTCAAGTGTGGACTCTCTACAAACTCATTTGGTCGGTTACACAATTACCCAAATCGTACCGTGATTCCGTTTTTACTTTCTTAATCGCGTGAGATACGCGTCATGCCAAGTATAAAATGCTGTCCTCCTACCTTTGCAAACCTAAGCATCATCAACATTCTTCGTTGCACACACAATTCACACTTTATAACTTGCACTGCCAGCTACCTAGCCACACAGTTCCATCATCTTCTGTTTAAGTTTATCAGTGATTATGGCTGAGGAGAATCAGAACAAGAGCCATGAGTACGACACTACTACTGAGGTTGAGATTCAAGACCGTGGAGTTTTCGATTTCCTGGGGAAGAAAAAGGAAGAAGAGAAGCCTCAGGAGGAGGTGATCGTCACCGAGTTTGACAAGGTTAAGGTTTCTGATGAAACCGAGGGAGAGAAGAAGCACAGCCTCTTAGAGAAACTTCACCGATCCAGCAGTAGCTCCAGCTCTGTAAGTTTTTTTTTTTTTTTCTTCTTCTTTTAATTGCATGCATGAAAGAATTAGTGCTGATGAAGATTGAAGACACAGTCCTATAGCGTCTAATTTAAATCAGTCAGAATGTCTTGATCATATATATATATATATATATATATATATATATATATATAAAGTGGAGTACATTCTTACAAAATAAAAATTCTTATATCAGATTTTGATAATTAATTTATATATAAATCAATTATTTAGTAGATATTTGAGAATGTCCTCAAATATTTAATAAATCCGAACAGTGATATATAAATATATTTTATTATGGTAAAATCATTTCTACAACCGCTTTATTTACATTAAAAATAGGTGTATGGTAATAATTCTTCACATTTAATGTTTTCATCTTTTGTATGGTTATGATTCTCTTTCTCTCTCCGCCACATCAGACATCAGCCTGAACAACTTTATTGTTATAACAACTGGTCAGACTTAGTTAAAAATGATAGCTTAGATAATCTTAATCTTATCTAAAGTAGTTCGAGAAATATTTTTTCATTTATATATATATATATATTTATATAAATGTTATAAGATTTATTATTTTAATGTGGTTGATACATATGTTTGCAGTCGAGTGATGAGGAGGATGAAGGAGAAGGTGGGGACAAGAAGAAGAAGAAAAAGGAAAAGAAAGGGCTGAAGGAGAAGATTCAGGAAAAGATAGGATGTGATCACAAGGAAGAGAAGGAGGAGGAGAAGGAGGACACGGCGGTTCCAGTTGAGAAAGTGGAGGTTGATCCGGCACACCTAGAGGAAAAGAAAGGTTTCCTCGACAAGATTAAGGACAAATTGCCAGGTCAGCACAAGAAGATAGAGGAGGTGCCCCCGACATCATCAGAGTATGATGCTGGCCACACTCATGAAGTGGAGGCCAAGGAGAAGAAGGGTCTTTTAGAGAAGATCAAGGAGAAGCTTCCTGGTTATCACCCCAAGCCAAATGAAGAGAAAGAAAAGGAAAGCGGTGCTCATTGAGATTGAGACCCTGTTTTGTTCACAATTAAGGATGATTGTGGTGTGTTTTGTTTAATTTCATCATGGGCTTATTGTATTGTTGGTGTATCTGTCTATATTTCCTCTTTTTCATATGTTGTTTGAACTTTGAAGCATTGTTTTTAAAAAGTATTGAAAAAAAAGGAATGGAATTCTATGGATTTTATTTGTGTAGGGTATTAGAATTTCTCTTAAATAGTTGTTATGTCTATATTTTCGATAAACTAGAAGGAAACAGGAAATTAGACAACTCCTACCTATTAATTTATCGTGGTAGTTAAACTCAAGCATAGAAAGATTTATATTTAGTTTGAGGCACTAAGGAGAAATAAAAATAGCGACATACCGCTACGAATAATCCTGTTGCCAATGAGAGATCCTCAGAATGTTATCAGCAACAAGCCAAAGTATTCACTCTGAAGATCTTTATAATTAGCGGTTAGAGCTGTCAAAAAGGCCCTAACCCATGGGCCACCCCTATAAAATGTAACACCTCGTATATATCCGGTTTGTTATCATATCATCGTATTAAGCTATGTTTAATTAAAAATGCGGAATATCTTTTTCTTTTCAATTATGACATCATTATCATTACCAACTTGCTTAATTAATCAATTAAATAAAACCATGCCTGTATGTAAATTACAAAAGACAGCTAACTGAAATACCTCATTAATTATAATAACAGATATATATCTCTAGTCACGGAACTACAACACGTAGACCGGACCACCTAGCAGTTTATACAACTCAAGCTAAAAGTACTAACAATATAGTGGCATGGACAACTCTCATGCTCACCCAAATAAGGCAACAAAGCCCAACATAAGTCTCAACTCAATAATCATAAATGACAGAAAACATACACATCATCCAATCCAGTCATGCCAGCATAAATAAAACAGCAATAATAATCAACTAAGCTCTGGCCTCCTGCTGCCAGAGGCATCAGTCCCCATACTACCTGAACCTGAAATAAGCATTCCCCAAACGTGGGGTGAGATCTCTAAACAAGAAATCTCAGTAAGACAAGGGGTCCTCAAGGATCTTCCACCCCAAGCTCACTTACATGTGCAATATAAGTAAGTTCTAAAAGCAGTAATTCAATATCAGTTCCAAAATCAGTGCAATGCAACAGATATTCATGTCATGTGTGTTATAACAATTCTACTGATCAGAGAAATGCAGGAATACGTCTATTATCCACATAAATACCAGCCCATAATGTACCCGCCCACAGGAATACCCCATGGAATCCTGTTTAGACGGAACACCACATACATATCATATAATAGTATTTGCACTTAACAGTTCAGCGGCATTTCAGCAAAACAATACATGAAAACACATCATGCATATAAACCATCCCCCCATGGAGTATGGTGGAACAGACAATGGCTAAACCGAGGACACGAAAGCTTACCTTGCAAGCTAGCTATCCCAGCCAAGAGTCCACAATACCTCAGAGTCCACAAACAGCAAGATCACAATCTGATTTAGGACCAGCAAGCATATCAATAAACATAGCTCATAAGCATAAACATAAAGACTACGCTTTTCTTTTTACGTTTTACGTCTTAAGGCTTCCCACAAAGCCGCAAGCCCTAAATCCCTTGATTCTGACTTATATTCATTATTATAGAAGTACCTCATCGTCATACTAGGGTCCGCAAACCCATACAAGCCTTCTGTATGAACAGTGCAGCCACTGTTCTTCGAAAACCCAGAATATTCGGATATATGTCGGGGGCATATCCGGATATCAATATCCGGATATCTCTCTGCCAATATACGGATATCAATATCCGGATATTCAGATCCCCATAACCGGATATCAATATCCGGATATCATATCCGGATATTTCGCGACAGAATGCAGTTCTGCATTTCGCGAGATATCCTTCCAAAGGTTGGATTTTTAACCCATTCTAACGTCCAAGCATGCATGTTTAACCTCTTTAAGTTCATGTAACAGTTGGTTACTTGTTTAACTCATTAAACATGCCAAGACACCTCTTTTAATCATTAAAACTCATGATCAAGGTTGGTGACACTTACCAAAGCTCAAAATAGAGAAAGAATGGATCTTGGAGCTCACCACACTGCCTCTCAAGTTCTGACTTGGTTCAAATACGAAAATACCACTCAAGCAAGGATCTTTCTCCACAAAGTTTGCTCCTTGGAGCTCCAACAACCAAGGAAGAGGCTCACAACACCCACACAAGCAACTCAGCCCACAAACTGACTCCACACAGCCACCACACTCAGAAAAGGTGCTCCTTTCACACTCACAAATATCTCTCCCACTCACCCAAGGTACAAAGTGAAGAGAAATGGAAAAAAAGAGGTCACAAGGCTCACAAAATGATGGAGAAGCAATGGAACAGTGAACTAGCAGCTGACTAGCCCCAAGACTCACGTAGGATCAGTATTATGGCCTAGGGTTTTATGCTAACAAGCCTATATATAGTCACTTAAGAATTAAACACACAGTATTAACATTAATTTCTACGCTTAGCATTTTAATCCCAAACTCAGGATTCTGAACCTACTTCATTTTACAAGAATTATCATATTTTTATTTTATTTTTCAGAGCATCTTTCCGGTACGCGCTTTTCATAGCCATTATCAGTTTCTGGCACCAGTTTTCATTATTTTAACTTGAAACTTGTTTTACTAGTCCTGTTTAATATTCTAGGAATTATCATGCATTTATTATAATTTTCCGGGATACTTTTTCGGTACGCATTTATACCGAGTAGCAAAATCGGTATCTGCATTTTTCGTCCGAAAAGCGACTTTCAGCATTATCAACCACTTTCTATATTTATTTAAGTCTCATAATAATTATTAGGGTCAATTATGGAATTATTTTCTAATTTCACATAATTAATTAATTACTTCCTTAATTAACGGTGCGGGTTCTTACATTTACCCCACCTTTTTAAGATTTTGTCCTCAAAATCAGAAACATACATGTCCCGAAACTCAGGGTACTGCCGGAGAAGCTCGTCCTCTCGCTCCCAAGTACACTCCTCAGGAGTTCTTCCTGTCCACTACACTTTGACCATCAGAATGATCTTGCTCCTCAGTTGCTTCTCGCCACGATCGAGAATCTTGAGTGGTCCGACGGGAGTTATCAAGTTCTCTCGAACCTCCACATCATTCGGCTGCACCACGTGCGCAGGATCCGCTACATACTTCCGAAGCTGAGACACGTGAAACACGTCGTGGATGTTGGCCAAGTTCGGAGGCAAGGCAAGCCGGTAGGCAATAGGTCCTACTCTACCAAGAATCTGGTATGGCCCAATAAACCGCGGGCTCAGCTTCCTCACTCCGAGTTCCCGTCCAACACCGGTGACAGGTGAAAGTCTCACAAACACGTGCTCACCCTCACTGAACTCCAGTGGACGATGCTTAACATCGTAATAGCTCTTCTGGCAGTTCTGCGCCTGCTTCAGCTTTTCCCTGATCATCTGGATTTGCAGGGTGGTATCTTGGACAAAGTCCAAGCCAAAAAACTCTCTATCTCAAATCTCAGACCAACAGGTAGGAGTACGACATCTCCTACCATACAACGCCTCGTAGGGTGCCATGCCTAGGCTAGCATGAAAACTGTTGTTATACGGAAACTCAACCAAGGGCAGATACTTATCCCATGCTGAACCCTGCTCCAATGTGCAAGCCCTCAACAAGTCCTCCAATGTCTGGATGGTTCGCTCAGTCTGTCCATCAGTTTGAGGGTGATAGGTTGTACTTAGTCTCAACTGCGTACCAAAAGCCTCCTGCAGCGCCTCCCATAACCGAGATGTGAACTTCGGGTCCCTATCACTAATGATACTCTCAGGCACCCAGTGAAGCCTCACAATCTCGCGAACATACAGTTTGGCCAACTGCTCAGTAGTGAAGCTCACCTTCACCGGAAGAAAATGGGCAGACTTCGTCAATCTGTCCACGATGACCCACATCGAGTCATAACCAGCCTGAGTCTTCGGCAATCCCACCACGAAGTCCATGGAAATGCTATCCCATTTCCATTTCGGAATCTCAAGAGGTTGCAGTTTACCAGACGGCTTCTGGTGTTCTATCTTCACCTTCTAGCAAACTAAGCACTTGGACACAAAAACATCTATGTCCTTCTTCATGCCCGGCCACCAATAGTTTCTCTTCAAGTCCTGATACATCTTGGTAGCACCAGGGTGGACAGTAAACTGGCCCTTATGAGCCTCTGTCATCACCTCAACAGTCAACGGACCTCGAGGAACCACAATCCTCTTCTGAAAGGTCAACAACCCATCCTCATTCCAAGACACTCTGTCTTGGTTCTTCACATAATCAAGGCACTCTCCATGCACTTGCGCCTCCTTGATCTTTTCCATGAGCTCGTTCTCCACTTGCACGGTTTCCATTTCGAGAAGTGCACCCCCAAACAAGGAAGTCACTGTCAGATCTCGAAACTGCTCAATGATGTCATAATCTCCCATGGTCAAACTGGATAGGCTCATGGATTTCTGACTCAAAGCATCAGCTACCACATTGGCCTTGCCAGGATGGTACTTCAACTCAAAGTCGTAGTCTTTCAGATACTCCATCCATCTTCTCTGTCTCATGTTCAGCTCTTTCTGATCAAACAAATACTTTAGGCTCTTGTGATCACTGAACACCGCAAACTTCATTCCAAACAGGTAATGCCTCCAAATCATGAAAGCAAAAACAATAGCAGCCAACTTCAAATCATGAGTCGGGTAGTTCTCCTCATGAGGCTTCAACTGCCTCGAAGCATAGGCGATAACTCTGCCCAACTGCATCAACACACATCCGAGCCCCTTTCCAGAAGCGTTGGTGTACAACTCAACTTCCTCAGCAGGATTAGGAAGTACCAACACAGGTGCAGTAGTCAGTCTCTCCTTCAACTCCTGGGAACACTCCTCACACTCGTGAGTCCACACAAATGGAGTCTCCTTGCGGGTAAGGCGAGTCAATGGCAGAACCAGCATGGAAAATCCCTTGATGAACCTTTGGTAATACCCTGCTAAACCCAGAAAACTCCTCACTTCGGTTACCGTCTTGGGCCTCTCCCAATCTAGAACGGCCTCAATCTTGTTCGGGTCAACTGCAACTCCTTATGCAGAAATCACATGGCCAAGAAACTTCACAGACTTGAGCCAAAAATCACATTTCGAAGGCGTAGCATAAAGCCTTTTCTCCTTCAGCACTTGCAAAACAATATTCAAGTGCTCAGTATGCTCCTTCTCCGTCTTGGAGTAAATCAAAATGTCGTCAATGAAGACAATCATAAACTGATCCAGGTACGGCTGGAAAATCCTATTCATATAATCCATGAACACTGCGGGTGCATTTGTGAGTCCAAAAGGAATCACCAAATACTCATAGTGACCGTATCTCGAACGAAACGCGGTCTTCGGGACGTCTTCCGACTTCACCCGAATCTGATGGTATCAGGACCGGAGATCAATCTTCGAATACACACAAGCACCCTTAAGCTGATCCAACAGATCATCAATGCGTGGAAGGGGATACTTGTTCTTGATTGTCACCTTGTTCAGCTGCCTGTAGTCGGTGCATAATCACATAGTTCCGTCTTCTTCTTCACAAAAATGACCGGTGCTCCCCATGGAGACACACTCGGTCGAATGAAGCCTTTCCCAGAAAGGTCCTCAATGTGCTTCTTCAGCTCAGCCAACTCTGGTGGCGACATCCGATATGGAGCCAATGAAACGAGCTCCACACCAGGCAATAAGTCAATGGAGAACTCAATCTCCCTCTGCAGCAGAAACTCAAGGATGTCCTCAGGAAATACCTCGAGGAACTCCCTCACCACAAAAATTCCAGTGATATCCTCCTGTGTCCCACTCACCAAACCTCCCAACATCACATAGCCAAAAGCCGCTCTCAAGGCCCTCCTGATCTGCAGGACTGAAATAAACAACGAGGAACTGGCTGTGGACCCACACAGAGACATCACCACTCTCTTGGCACAACAATCAATCAAGGCACAGTTTTCGGACAACTAATCCATGCCCAGAATAATCTCAAGGTTGGCCATCGGCAATCCTATCAGATCCACCGAGAACTCACGACCATCCCACTGAAATGCCACATCGCGATGAACAGTGGAGGAATCACACCTTTCTCCGGTGGCGGTGGTTACCCGCAACGGTGGAGAAAGAATAGACATAGGAACCTCAAGCTCCACAGCAATCGAGGTAACAATGAAGGAATGCGTAGCCCCGGAGTCAAACAACACATCAATAGAAGATCCACCAATGGAAACAGTACCTCTAACCAGATTCGAAGCTTTGTCCGACTGCTGAAGGTCCATGGTATACACTCGCCCCGTGGCAGGGGGCACCTCTGGTGCCGCTGTAGGTGGAAGGGGAACCATTCGCAATGGAACTTCCTGAACTGCGACAGCTCGCCGTCGATGACATACACTCTCTAGAATAGTGGCCCTCCGTGCCACACTGGAAACAGATAGTCTAACCGGTAGCACACGGCCCCAAATGAACCTTCCCAAAACCCGAGCATCTGGGAGTAGGAGGTCTCGTTGAACTCCCCTGAGTAAAACTCCTCTTGAACTGACTAGGCGCCTGCCTAGCAGCCAACTGCTTCCCTTTCCCTTTTCCAGCAAACTTGTTGTCCTTCCAGGAAGTGGAACTACCAGCTACCTTCGTCTCAGCCACCTTAGCCCTCTTGGCCTTACTCGAGTTACAGAAATCCTCGATGTCCCGACACTGCTGCACCAGTGTCCCGAAGTTTCTAGAAGCAGACCCCACAAGGTAACCAGCAATATCCTCACTAAGTCCCCTGCGGAACTTAGCAGCCAAGAAAACAGGAGTAGGTCTCTCCATCCGGAAGTGCGCAAACTTCACTAACTCATTGAACTTGGCCAGGTACTCGACAACAGACAGCGAGCCCTGAACCAACCTGTCGAACTCTCCCTGTTTCCTCTCCTGTGCATCATAGGGAAAATATCTGTCCAAAAAGCAGTCCTCTAAGAATGGCCATGTCATAACATGACCCTGCATCTCGAACGCATGAGAGGTGTTCATCCACCACTCACGGGCATCGCCTTCCAACATGTAGGTAACAAACATCAGCTTCTGCGGATCAGTACACTGCATGACCCGGAATATCTTGTCCAACGCCTGAAGCCATCTCGCTGCAGCAATATGATTATAAGACCCATCAAAAGAAGGTGGCCTATGCTTGCGAAAAGCATTAAGCCGGCGATCAATCACATCACGGTCCTCAGCAGGCTCCAAAAAGGGTTCCATCACCCCTGTGACATGAGTAGCACTACCAATGTGACTCAGGCTCTCATCCTGAACACTAGGTGGAGGCGGCGGCGGCGGTGGCGGTTGAGGTGGTGGCGGAGGGAACTGACCAACAGCAGGACCAGTCCTCATCTCCTCCAACATAACCCGCATAAAGGTCATGTTCGCCAGCCGATTTGCCTCAAGAGCATCCTCCGTGACCTTCTGGTTCTCTTCTCTAGTAGCGTCCATCATTGCCACGTTGGCCAATCTAGTGGCCTCCTGCATCTCAGCCAATGCAGTCAGGATTGGGTCGGGTTGACCCTCAGCAGTCTCTCGTGTTCTCCTGGATCCTACCATGACTCTGCACAAGTTACACAAATTATGAGTTGATCAGGCCCACGTAGTGTGTTCACATATGCATCATCATAATAAAACCCAACGGAGAAAACACACAAGACAGACACAACCAAGCATCCTAATCATTGCAGTACATACAAGCTTTTCCCTCGAACCATTACTATGATACCATAAAATGTAACACCCCATATATATCCGGTAATGTTATCATATCATCGTATTAACCTGCGCTTAATTAAAAACGCGGAATATCTTTTTCTTTTCAATTAGGACGTCATTATCATTACCAACTTGCTTAATTAATCAATTAAATAAAACTATGCCTGTATGTAAATTGCAAAAGACAGCTAACTGAAATACCTCATTAATTAAAATAACAGATATATGTCTCTAGTCACGGAACTACAACGCGTAGACCGGACCAACTAGCAGTTTATACAACTCAAGCTAAAAGTACTAACAATATAGTGGCATGGACAACTCTCATGCTCACCCGAATAATGCAACAAAGCCTAACATAAGTCTCAAATCAATAACCATAAATGACAGAAAACATAAACAACATCTAATCCAGTCATGCCAGCATAAATATAACAACAATAATCATCAACTAAGCTCTGGCCTCCTGCCGCCAGAGGCATCAGTCCCCATACTACCTGAACCTGAAATAAGCATTCCCCAAACGTGGGGTGAGATCTCTAAACAAGAAATCTCAGTAAGACAAGGGGTCCTCAAGGATCTTTCACCCCAAGCTCACTTACATGTGCAATATAAGTTCTAAAAGCAGTAATTCACTATCAGTTCCAAAATCAGTGCAATGCAACAGATATTCATGTCATGTGTGTTATAACAATTCTACTGATCAGAGAAATGCAGGAATACGTCTATTACCCACATAAATACCAGCCCATTCTGTACCCGCCCACAGGAATACCCCATGGCATCCTGTTTAGACGGAACACCACATACATATCATATAGCATTTGCACTTAATAGTTCAATGGCATTTCAGCAAAACCATACATGAAAACACATCATGCATATAAACCATCCATCCATGGAGTATGGTGGAACAGACAATGGCTAAATCGAGGACACGAAAGCTTACCTTGTAAGCTAGCTATCCCAGTCAAGAGTCCACACAATCTCAAAGTCCAAACACAGCAGTATCATAATCTGTTATGGACCAATAAGCATATCAATAAACGTAGCTCATAAGCATAAGCATAAAGACTACGTTTTTCCTTTTACGTTTTACGTCTTAAGGCTCCCCACGAAGCCACAAGCCCTAAATCCCTTGATTCTGACTTAAATTCATTATTACAGAAGTACCTCATCATCATACTAGGGTCCACAAACCCATACAAGCCTTCTGTATGATCAAAGTCTTAAGTGCAGCCATTGTTCTTCGAAAATCCAGAATATCCGGAAGCATCCATTTTTAGGCATATATAGGTTCATTTACGTGTTGGTTACTTGTTTAACTCATTAAACATGCAAAGACACCTCCTTTAAGCATTAAAACTCATGATCAAAGTTGGTAACACTTACCCAAGGTTCAAAACAGAGCAAAGGTTGCTCTTGGAGCTCACCAAACAGCTGTTATGGTTCTAACCAAGAGGGAGCACGAAAATGCAAACAAAGATTGGCCCTTTCACAACAAAGATTGCTCCATGGAGCTCAAAGTGCCATCACCAAGGTCTCTCACAACACTATCACAAAGTCAGCACCAAAATCTCACCAAGACAATGGCCACAACTCAGAAACCAAACCTCACACTCACCCCCAATGATCACTCTTACTCATCCAAGGTATTTTGGTGAAGAAAAGTGGAAGAAAATGGCCCTTGGCTCAAGAAATGGTGAGGAGAACCAATGGAACAGTGCCTATAGAAGCTGGTCAGCCTCCTTTCTCACATAGGAATGCAAGGTGCCTAAGGTTTTGGGCCACACTTGAGTATATATAGTCACTTAAGTCTTAAACGCACAGTATTAAATGCTACGCTTAGAATTTTAATCCCAAACTTTGGAATCTGATCCTACTCCTTTTTCTAAGATTTATCATATTTTTATTTTATTTTTCGCAGCACCCTTCCGGTACGCGCTTTTTCGTAGCCAGTATCAGTTCTGGCACCAGTTCTCATTATTTTGACCTGAAACTTGTTTTACAAGTCCTATATAATATTCTAGGAATATTCATGCACTTATTATAATTTTCTGAGATACTTTTTCGGTACGCATTTATATCGACTAGCAGAACCGGTATCTGTACTTTTCGTCAGAAAAACTACTTTCAGCATTATTACTCACTTACCATAATTATTTAAGTCTCATAATAATTATTAGGGTCAATTATGGAATTATTTCTTAATTTCACATATTTAATTAATTACTTCCTTAATTAACGGTGCGGGTTCTTACAAGCCCCTTTCCAGAAGCATCACAGTAAAGCTCAAACTGCTCCTTAGGATCAAGAAGGATCAACACTGGTGAAGTGGTCAATCTCTCCTTCATGTCCTGAAAGCAGTCCTCACACTTGTAAGTCTACGCAAATGGAGTCTCCTTCCGGGTAAGGTGAGTCAAAGGGAGAACCATCGTGGAGAATCCCTTGATGAACCTCTGATAGTAACCTGCCAAACCCAAGAAGCTTCGCACTTCCGTAATCGTCTTGGGCCTCTCCCAATCAAGCACGGCCTCAATTCTGTTGGGATCCACTGCAACTCCTTTAGCTGAAATCACATGCCCACGGAACTTGACTGATTTGAGCCAAAACTCACACTTTTAAGGCTTAGCATAAAGCTTTTTCTCCTTCAGCACTTGCAGAACAATCCTCAGATGCTCCGCATGCTCCTCCTCAGTCTTGGAATAAATCAGAATGTCGTCAATGAAGACAATCACAAACTGATCTAGATACGGCTGGAAAATACTGTTCATGTAATCCATGAACACCGCAGGTGCATTTGAGAGTCCAAAATGAATCACCAAATACTCAAAGTGACCATATCTCGAACGAAACGCGGTCTTAGGGACATCCTTCGGCTTCACTCGAATCTGATGGTATCTGGACCGGAGATCAATCTTTGAAAACACGCAAGCATCCCTGAGTTGATCCCACATATCATCAATACGAGGAAGGGGATACTTGTTCTTGATCGTCACCTTGTTCAACTGCCTGTAGTCGGTGCACAATCGCATTGTCCCGTCTTTCTTCTTCACAAAGATGACCGGTGCCCCCCAAGGAGACACACTCGGTCGAATGAAATCTTTTGCTGAAAGATCCTCAATATGCTTCTTCAGCTCAGCCAACTCCGGTGGCGACATCTGATATGGAGCTAAAGAAATAGGCCCCACACCAGGCAATAAATCAATGGAGAACTCTATCTCCCTCTGTGGCGGAAACTCAGGAATCTCCTCTGGAAACACGCCGAGGAATTCCCTCACCACAGGAATGCCAGTGATATCCTCTTGTGTCCCACTCACCAAACCTCCCAACATGACATATCCGACTGCCCCAGCTCTCAAGGCTCTCCTAGCTTGCAGTAAAGAAATGTACGGCGAGGAACTGGCTGAGGAATCACACGGAGACATCACCACACGCTTGGCACAATAATCAATCAATGCACAATTTCTGGACAACCAATCCATGCCCAAAATAATCTCCAAGTTGGCCATTGGTAATCCTATCAGATCTACCGAGAACTCACGGCCATCCCACTGAAACACAACATCTCGATGTACAGTTGTAGAATCACGCTTTTTTCCAGTGGCGGTGGTCACCCGCAACAGTGGAGAAAGCACAGCACTGGGCAACTCAAGCCCCAAAGCAATCGGGGTTGCCACAAACGAATGCGTAGCCCCGGAATCAAATAAAGCATCAACAACAATACCACCAATAGACATAGTACCTCTGACAAGGTTCGGAGCGCGGTCCGACTGTTGCCTATCCAAAGTGTAGACACGCCCAGTAGCAGGTGGCACTGCAGGTGCCGAAGTAGGTGGAAGGGGAACCATCTGCAATGGAGCTTCCTGTACTGCTGCAGCTCTTGCCGTCGACGACGGACAATAAAGTGGCCCTCCTTGCCACACTGAAAGCATACAAATTGCCCCAAAGTACAACGTCCCACATGCTCCTTTCCGCACCCCGAACATCTCGGAGTGGAAGGAGGCCTAGTAAAACTTCCCTGCTGTGAAGAAGTAGTCCTCTTGAACTGACCAGGCGCCTGCCTAGTTGCAAATTGTTTTCCCTTTCATTTCAGACCAAACTTCTTGTCTCTACAGGAAGTGGGAGTGGAACTACCAGTTCCCTTCGTATCGGCAAGCTTGGCCCTCTTGGCCTTACTCGAGTTGCAGAAGTCCTCAATGTCCCGACACTGCTGCACGAGTGTCCCAAAGTCTCTCGAAGCAGAACCAGCAACATCCTCATTAAGTCCCCTGCAGAACTTAGCAGCCAAGAAGATCGGAGTAGGCCTCTCCATCCGAAAGTGAGAGAACTCAACCAGCTTATTGAAGTTAGCCAGGTACTCGTCAACAGACAACGAGCCCTGCACCAACCTGTCGAATTCCCCCTGCTTCCTCTCCTAAGCATCATAAGGGAAATACCGACCCAAAAAGCAATCCTCGAAAAAAGGTCATGTCATAACATGACCCTGCATCTCAAAAGCGTGAGAGGTGTTCATCCACCACTCATGGGAATCGCCCTCCAGCATATAAGTAGCAAACATCAGTTTCTGTGGATCTGTATACTGCATGACCCGAAAAATCTTATCCAGCGCTTGTAGCCATCTAGCCGCAGCAATAGGATCGTAAGATCCATCAATAGTAGGTGGCTTATGCTTACGAAAAGCATTAAGCCGGCGATCAATCACATCCCTATCTTCAGCATGCATCACATAGGGTTCCATCACCCCAGTCAAGTGACTAGTGCCCTCAATCTGGCTTTGGATCTCGTCCTGCAGACTAGGTGGAGGCGACGGGGGCGGTGGAGGTGGTGGCGGAGGGAACTGACCAACAGCAGGACCAGCCCTCATCTCCTTCAACATGACCCTCATCATGGACATGTTCACCAGCCGGTTCGCCTCAAGAGCATCCTTAGGGCCTTCTGGTTCGCTTCCCGAGCGGCGTCCATCATTGCCACGTTGGCCAATCTAGCGGCCTCCTGCATCTCAGCTAATGCAGTCAGGATCGGGTTGAGTTAACCCTCAGCAGTCTCGCGAGTTCTCCTGGTTATTACCATGACTCTGCACAAGTTACACAAATTATGAGTTGATCAGGCCCACGAAATGTGGTCACATATGCATTATCATAATAACACTCAACAGAGCAAACACACAAGACAAGACACAACCAAGCACCTCGTATTAAGCCACGTTTAATTAAAAATGCGGAATATCTTTTTCTTTTCAATTATGACGTCAATATACTTAGCCAAGTTGATTACTTAATCATTTTCTTAAAAACATCGCCTGTTTGTAAATTGCAAAAGACAGCTAACTGAAATACCTCAATAGATAAATAAGTGAGTATCTAAGTCACGGATCTACAACACGTAGTCCGGACTATATCCTGATACATTAATACAACTCGCATCTAGAAACATAAAGTCAAGCCAATGTGGCATGGACAAACCCCATGCTCACCAAATAGATAACATAACCAACAGAGTCTCAACACAGTAATCCATAAAGCTAATGACATAAACACTACAGACATAATCCAGCATCCAAGAATAGTTAGCATACATAAGCATATAAACATCAATCAACTAAGCTCCGGCCTCCTGCCGCTAGAGGTCTCAACCCCTGGGTTACCTGAACCTGAAATAAACGCCCCAAACGTGGGGTGAGATCTCTAAACAGAAATCTCAGTAAGACAAGGAGTCCTCAAGGATCTTCCACCCCAAGCTCACTTACATGTGCAATATAAGTTCCAAAAATAGTTAAACAGTATAAGTTCCAAAATAGTGCAATGCAGCAGATAATCATGTCATGTGTGTTATAACTAATCTACTGGACAGAGAGATGCAGGAATACGTCTATTATCCACACTAATGCAAGACGCCACTTGCACCCACTCACAGTGTCACCGTCTTGTATGACGCCACATACTCAGGCTAACCGTCTAAGTGGAACAACACATATATATTAAAAGCCCTTGCACATAAAGCTCAACAGCATTTTCATTTATCAAAGCATGTAAACACATCATGCATATAAATCATCCCCCATGGGATATGGTGGAACAAACAATGGCTAAACCGAGGAAACGAAAGCTTACCTTGCAACCAAATAATCCAAGCCAAGAGTCCAACCAAGCTCAAAGCCCAAACACAGCAGAATCACAATCTGTTTTGGACCAGAATAACATTAATATTCAAACTCTACAAGCAAACGACAAAAAGACAACGCCTTTCCTTACGTTTCATGTCTTTAGGCTTCTCAAAAAACCACAAGCCCTTAATCACTTGATTCTCACTTAGTTTAATTATTACAGAAGTTCAACTTCATTAATCTAGGGTCCACAAATGCATAACTCAGTTATGTATGAACAATACAGTTACTGTTCTCGAAAACCCAGAATATCTGAATATTTGTCGAGGCCATATCCGGATATCCTATCCGGATATGCATATCTGGATACCATATACGGATATCCATATTCGGATATCTCAAGACCCATATCCGGATATCAATATCCGGATATCATATCCAGATATTTCGCGACAGAATGTAGTTCTGCATTTTCGCGATGATATCACTTCAAGGTTGGGTTTTTAACCCATTAATACGTCCAAGCATGCATTTTTACAGGCTTTTAGGTTCAGTGATCAAGTTAACTAATTAACCCTACCATTTTACATGCCAAGACATCTCTTTTATCCATTAAAACTCATGATCAAAGTGATGGTTATAACACCTCGTGTTAACCCGGTTTGTTAAAATGACATCGTATTAAGGCACGCTTAATTTAAAACTGCGGAATATCTTTTTCTTTTCAATTATGACGTCATTATACTTAGCCAAGTTGATTACTTAACCATTTTCCTAAAAACATCGCCTGTATGAATATTGCAAAAGACAGCTAACTGGAATACCTCATTAATTAATATCATAAATATGTCTCTAGTCACGGAACTACAACACGTAGGCCAGACCATCTAGTAGTTTATACAACACAGATAAACTTAAACCAAACAGAAATCAAAGTGGCATGGACAAACCCCATGCTCACCAAATAAGGCACAAGCCCAACAACAGTCTCGACTTAATAATCATAAATGACAGGGAACATAAACAGCAACCAAGTCCACATCATGTCAGCATACAACATAATAACATGATAACAACATAATCTAACTCAGCTCCGGCCTCCTACCGCTAGAGGCATCAGCCCCCAAATTACCTGAACCTGAAATAAGCGTCTCCAAACGTGGGGTGAGATCTCTAAAAAAGAAATCTCAGTAAGTTCAAAAGCAGTTTAACAATATAATTTCCAAAATAGTGCAATGCAACATATAATCATGACATGTGTGTTAACTATTCTACTAATCAGAGAAGTGCAGGAATCCATAAACCCACACAGTACTAGACATTCGCTGCACCCGCCCAATGGATCTCCCCTGGCCTCCTGTAGGCGTAACACTACATACATATTATAAGCAATTGCACTTAACAGCTCCATAGCATTTCAATAAAACAGTACATGAAAACACATCAAGCATACAACCATCTCCCCATGGAAAATGGTGGAACCAACAATGGCTAAACCGAGGACACGAAAGCTTACCTTGCAAGCTAACAATCCAATGTCAAGAGTCCACACAAACTCAAAGCCCAAACACAGCAGTATCACAATCTATTATGGACCAGTAATATATCAACAAACATACTCTACAAGCATACATCATAAAGACAACGCCTTTACTTTACGTTTTACGTCTTAAGGCTTCACACAAAGCAACAAGCCCTTAATCACTTGATTCTGACTTAGTTCAATTATTACAGAAGTTCAACTTCATCAATCTAGGGTCCACAAACCCCCAATAGCCTACTGCATGAACAGTGCAGCTACTGTTCTCCGAAATCCCAGATTATCCGGATATTTATCGGGGACATATCCGGATATTTATCGGGGACATATCCGGATATCAATATCCGGATATCAAAGGACCCCATATCCGGATATGCACATCCGGATATCATATTCGGATATCAATATTCGGATACACATATCCGGATATTTCATGACAAACAGCAGCTTCTGCATTCGCGAAGATATCCATCCAAGGTACCATTTTTAACACTTTAAAACGTCAAAGCATGCATTTATATTCTGTTTTAGGTTCATACAACAGTTGGTTACTTGTATAACTCATTAAACATACCAAGACATCAACTTTAACCCATTAAACTCATGATCAAGGTTGGTGACACTTACCCAAGCTCAAAACAGAGCAAGAAGGTGCTCTTGGAGCTCACACTTCCACTCTTACAATCTGACTTGCAAAGGAAACGAAAATGCCAACCAAAGTTTGGCCCTTTCTGCACAAAGGAAGCTTGATGTGCCTCTGGCAAGTGTGGTTTTTCCATGTTAAAATTGATAAGAATTGGGTCATAAAAGAGCAATTTAAATGCATATTTGCTATTTATATTGATTCTTTCTATATCAATAATATTTATCTTTTGGTTGTGTTTTTACAGGAAAAGAGGAGTGAAAATTACAAATTACAAAAAGCCTGTTGACGCGACTCCACACTTAGGAAATTTCACCCGGGTGCTGCGCAGGCCAAATACCAGAGAAATGGCACGGACTGGCACCGAATTGGCGCAGACTCGCGCCAGATCACGGAAACTACAGCGGAGCCTTGTGCATGGCGCCACTAGGCGCCTAATTGCAAGAAGATGGCGCCACTAGCGCCCAAGTCAAGGAAGATGGCGCCAAAAAAGGTGAAGGATGGCGCCAACTGGCGCCATGTCATCAAGAACCAGTTCTGACTTTTGGTATTCGAGGCAGCAACTCCGCGTGTATTTGCGCCAACCCGGCGCCAACTGGCGCTGGGTTGCGAGAAAATAACACCGTCTTTCCGTGGGGGTATTTTTGGAAGAAGGAAATGAGTCCTATAAATAGGATCCTTTTTACAGAATTAGGGATTCCGACCTATTTCTTCAGAAGGAGACCGACGACAGAGCTCAGGAGGATTCTTCTACAGTTCTTCTTCTTCTCTTTTCTCTGTAATTTTATGTTTTTTGATTATGCTTGGCTAGTTTTCTTTTATTGTAGTTAGGGTCACGAGCCCTATGTGAATCCTTGTTACGATGGATTGATTTAGTTTTATTCATTTGTATAATTATCTTTGTCTCTACCTTGTGCGTATTTCCTAATCTCTTTATTAGAACTTATCAATCTGATAGTTGGGAATAGTTTGAGGGTTAGAACCCTAGATAGGAATATTGGGGTTTTCATCTTGAAATGGGGTAGGACAACAATTGGTATGCATGTAAGGAATAGATGTGTATTTAATTGCGGATGCTTAAATTATTGCGTTCATTGCTTAATACCATGAGGAACATTGCACGGAATTGGGGTTCCAATTGGGGATTAAAGGGTTAACCTTGCAAGGAATTGAGGGTTAACTAATAAATATTTTTAGATAATAATTTATCCGAGTAATTATATGAATAAATATTGTGAATCAATCCAAAGTAAGAAGTGGGGATCATAAGGTGAGTGCGCTCTAGCTACAATATTTCTCATATTTTTATCCAAATCATTTTGCATCATTCTTTTATTTTTAAAATACAAAAATACGTCTTTGTCTTTAATTTCTATTGTTCTTCAAATCACTTGGGTTTTATATCTTGAAAGGACGTTTATAAGATATTCGCTCACAATCCCTGTGGAGACGATAACTTACTTATCACTTTATTACTTGAACATCGGTACACTTGCCGGACGGTATCAAGTTTTTGGCGTCGTTGCCGGGGATTGTGATTTCTTATATCTTATAATCTTGAATTTCAAGATTTTTCTTTCTTTTTGTGATTATTTTATTTTATTTTCTTCTGTTCTTGTTTCAAATTGTTTTGAACATTGCTACTAATCTTCTCTTGAAGTTTTATGCGAGGCAAAGTTGATCCTACAGAATTGTTATTTGATCCTGAAATTACAAGGTTTGAAAGGCGAAACGGGAGACTTGCTCAGAAGAAATCAAAAGTGCCAAGTGCTCAATCTGAAGAAGCCCCTGAAATCCCAACCATGGTAGCGAATAATGAAGCTGAAAATCCACTTATGGATACCATCCTCACTCCAGCCTCCAACAGGCCTAATTCAAGTATTGTCCAACTGAATATTGCTGACAATAATTGGGAGTTGAAGTCTTCCATAATTCAGTTGGTGGAGAGAGTTCAATTTGGAGGAGATGAGCATGAGGATCCTCACAGGTTCATAGACCGGTTCTTAATGATATGTGACTCAACCAAGCACCCTCGGGTGTCTGATGATGCTATCCGGTTGAGATTATTCCCTTTTGCTGTAAAGGGAGAAGCACTTAGCTGGCTGGAGAGGCAGCCTGCACGGAGCATTGCTACATGGGAGGATTTGTCTACAAAGTTCTTTGCAGAGTTCTTTTCCATGGAGAGATACAATCAAATGGTGAATGATATCACCAACTTCACTCAAACTGAGGGTGAAACATTGTGTGCAGCCTGGAACAGGTTCAAGGACTTGATGAGGAGGTGCCCTCATTATAATTTGACTGCTGGTAATCAAGTCAGAATATTTTTCAATGGCATCACACCTGAAGATAGAATGGTTTTGAATGGTGCAGCTGGTGGTACTATTAAAACCATGAGGGCGAATGAAACTCTGGAGCTGATAGAGAGGATGGCCAGGAATGAAAATCAAGGGGTATCTTCAAAGTCTAAGAAAGGTAGCCTTCATCTAGAAGGTAATGAGTCAGTTCTGGCTGAAAATAAATTGCTAGCTCAACAAATGGCTAGTTTGACTTCCAGGCTTGACAAGATGCAGATCGCGGGAGTTCAAGCTCAGTCTGTTGCTTTTGTCTGTGACTACTGTATGGACAATCATGCTCCTAATGAATGTCCATCTCTTGCTTCTTCTGATTCACCTCAACAAATGCAGGTGAATGGTATATGGTATGACCAGCGCCCTCAGCAGCCAAATCTTCAGAGAAATCATAATTTTTCTGGTGGTGGTAACAATTTTCAGCGGAGAGCTCAGGGAGTTGGCATGGATTTCAAATCTAATACTTATAATCAGCCTTCACAGAGTCAACAACGAGAGCCTGCTGAGTGGGAAAAAGCCTTTGCACAAATGGCCAAGACTTCTAATGAGATGGCTCAGACCACTAATACCTTTATGGAGGAGACTAGAGCCAACTACAAAAATACAAATGCTTCCATAAAGAACCTGGAGAATCAGATAGGCCAATTGGCAAAGCAAGTTTCAGAAAGAATTCCAGGTACTTTTCCTAGTAACACAGTTACAAATCCCAAGGAGGATTGTATGTTTATCACAACTAGAAGTGGAAAAGTGGTAGCAGCTCCAGAAAAGCCGAGAATAAATATGGAAGCTGAAAAGAAGCTAAAGGAGGTTAAGGAGCCAGAAAAAGAAATTAAAAAACCTGCTGAAGTGGAGAAGCCAGTTGAAAAGAAGAAGTTTGAGTTGAGTCCTGAATATGTGAGAGCCATGGCACCTTATCCTGACAGATTCAAGAAGGAGGATCAGAAGCAACAATATGGAAGGTTTCTTGATATATTCAAGAAATTGCATATCAATATCCCTTTTGCTGAAGCCTTGACTAGCATGCCAAATTATGCCAAGTTCATGAAGGATTTGTTGTCAAGAAAGCACAAGTTGCAAGAATGCCAAACGGTGACACTCACTGAGGAGTGTAGTGCTATTATTACAAAGAAGTTCCCGCCTAAGCGTCATGATCCAGGGAGCTTCAATATTTCTGTTGAAATTGGTAACAAAAAAATTGGCAGAGCATTATGTGATCTAGGGGCTAGCATTAATTTGATGCCCCTTTCTATTTGTAATTCCTTGGGGATCACCGAGTTGAAGCCTACTTTAGCATCTCTTCAACTTGCTGATAAGTCTTTGAGGAAGCCTAGTGGTATTATTGAAGATGTTCTTGTGAAGGTGGACAAGTTCATCTTTCCTGCTGATTTTGTAGTGTTGGATATGGAAGGGGGAGCTGAAATGCCTTTTTTGTTGGGTAGACCTTTCTTGGCCACTGCTCGGGCACTAATTGATGTTGAAAAGGGGAAGCTTGAGCTAAGAATGAATGATGAGACCGTTACCATCAATGTCTTTGATTCTCTAAAACAGTCTTCTCACAAAGATGATTGTTTTAGCCTTGAAGTAAAAGAAAAACAAAGTGCAGCGGATGATGCCAAGGAAGATGGTGCCATAAAGGTGGAATTGGAGGAGCTTCCTCAACCTCAGAAAAATGTCTTCTTGACTAATAAGGAGGCGGTGATTGAAGCTTTGAAGGAAGAGGAAACTGAATTGAAAAATAAAGATCCCTCTTCCCATACCAACAAAATCCCCAATCAGGATGATGACAAACATGGGAGGAAATCCAAAAGGAGGCGTCATCCTTTTAGTTACTTTGTGTTAGTATACCTTTCTCTGATGTTTTAATGTGCGCATTATACTTTCTTCTATATGCCACTGTTTGTTCTATTGTGCAGGTTTTTCTTCTTGTGGTTTAATTATTGCTGAGGACAGCAATTCTCTAAATCTGGGAATGGTAGGCTGGCACCTTAGAACTGCTGCAATGCTTCTATAAGAGGGGAGATATTATAACTCTTTTAATTTTCTTAGTTATTTTTATAGTATTTTGTGTGCTATATATTATAAAAAAAAAAAAAAAATTTCTGAGCAAGTCCCAGGTTTAGATATGTTTTCCCTAGTTAATTTGCCTGATTCATCCTAGGAATCATGTTTTGTATGTACTTCTGGCATAATATTGTATTGGCATGAGTAGATTTATGATTGCTCGTTTGTCTGAATTTTGTGCTTGAATGATTAATGATGCCTGATGAGAGATCTAGCTTAACATCATAGCTGGTGAGGTTTTGTGCTTAAACACTTATTTTGTTCTGAGAGACCTCACTGTGATAGTATTCTAGAACTTGCTCTGTTTCTCTGTTATGCATGTATTGATTGATATGATAAAAGGCGTTTTGTTCTTGTTAGCTATTGGCCAAAAATAACCCACCTGAATGAATTTTTCCATTGTTAGCCCCCTTGAGCCTGAACTTATTTGTTGTTAAATGACCTGTGGCCTAATTGATGGCTTAGCCTATATCCATATGACTTACCTTGATTGAGATTGAATTACTGAATGTTGAAAAGAAAACAAATAAATTGAGGTAAGCTCCACAGAGGTCAAATAATTAGGGGAGGTAAAATTTCATCTGTGCCCTTAAAACAAAAAGTTTTGAAAAAGAAAGAAAAAAGGGTGAATGTAAAAAGGAAAAGATAGCATGAAAGGAATTAATTACAGAAATTCTGTGGGAATGTTAGTGGAGAAAAATCATTGAGTTGAAGGTGTTAAAAATGAAATAATATCAGTTTTCAATCTCAGTGTTGTTTGAGCTACTTTCCATATATTCCTACCCATTAAACCGACCAAGTTACAACCTGTGAAGTCCTTTTGATCAATTATGCATGTGTTAATGTTCCTCATCTTTAGGAACTTGAGAATATGATCAAGCTTATGGTAATGCTATTGCTGTGATGGATTGAGTGATTGTTACTCCTTTAAACACTTGAGTGCCGAGCGTTATATAATTATCTTGGTGAGGGGTGCTCTAAAGTTAGACTATGAAGTTTAGTAGAATAGAAGGCATTGTTAGAGTTTTTGCATTGATTCAGTCAT